>NW_027434598.1:0-15285 GCF_044706935.1 Curcuma longa
TAATTGATGGTTTGATTAAATCCTGATAATCACAATCCAACGGTTAGATTGGTCTGAACCCAAATGGAATTAAACTAACTCTAAATTGATTAGAGTTTCTTGGTGATATGACTTTGCATTTAAGGATGTATTATTTTCTTGCAGGACCTTGAGCGATTATAGGACTTTCATATTATACGAGGATATATTTCTGGGGGTTCTAGGATTTGACCTGCGATTTATCCGGTGGGTAATTCTCTGTATTTGGTCAATACAGATCTATCCTCTTTCCAGTGCATGATTTATTTCCTATTATTGTTGATTAGTTTATTGATCATATTCCTACACCTGTTTGTGGGTAATTTACTGTATTTGGTCAATACAGTTCTGTTTCATTTTTAGTGCATGATTCGTTTACAGTCATTGTAGTTTGATACCTTGATTCCATTCTTTCCTGTTATTTGTATACTTCTTACATTACTCATGTTTATACCATGCTTGTCCTTATGTCTGTTGATCTTTGTACCCATTCATTCATTTGCGCGTCATTCCTTCAAGTAAGTACGAGATAGCTAGTCTCGACTACTTGGTAACTAGGTCTTCTGTCTTTCGTGTTGGTGCAATAGTTACCCCAAGTGCATTGAGTTTCAATGTTTGGCTAAACTATGTTTGAAGTTAGGCAATACTTGTTGATTTAACATGTGTGATGCAAGTTTGCAGAAAAGTCCTAGGGTGGTCTTGGCAAGGAGAAGTCCAAGGGTGGTCTTGGCAAGGAGAAGTCCAAGGGTGGTCTTGGCAAAGGAAAAGTCCAAGGGTGGTCTTGGCAAAGGAAAAGTCCAAGGGTGGTCTTGGCAAAGGAAAAGTCCAAGGGTGGTCTTGGCAATGAGAAGTCCAAGGGTGGTCTTGGCAAAGAAAAGTCCAAGGGTGGTCTTGGCAAGGAGAAGTCCAAGGGTGGTCTTGGCAAAGACTTGACATGACAAAGCTGATGGAAGCATCTCAGGCTAGTGCAGGGAGGCATGAGGCTGTGGGAGGTGTTTGAAGGCCGAGGTCTAGGTCAAGAGAAGCTGAAATGGGATTTTTCAGCTTCACCAGTCGACTGGCCCTGCCAGCAGTCGACTGCTCATAAATCAGACGCACACAAAAAGATCAGTCGAGCCAGAGGAAGACAGGAGTCGACTGGTCAGTCGACTGGTGTTATGGTGAGTCGACTGTTGCCAGTCGACTGGTCTTGGAACAGTCGACTGCTATTTGAACGTTGCAGAAAATTGGCAAGCATTTAATGCGCTTTAATGCGAGATTTTGTTGTCGATTGAAGGCATCAGTCGACTGGCCCTGCCAGCAGTCGACTGATGATCGCAGAGTTATAAAAGAAGCCTGCACGAGAACAACTTAATCTTTTGTCATTCTTTCATTCTTTTGTGCTTCTTCTGAGAACGTGTTTGTTCTCCATTCTCTGCTTCTTCCTCTCCTCCTAAACAATATTTCATATCATATTTGAGGAGATCTAAATAGTTGTAAAGGTTTCGACCAAGGGGCGTTCATTAGGTGCCCATCCCTTGGATCCCTTTCGGGTTCCGGTACAAGTCATTCATTAAAGTAAAATAATGTACATGCTTTCATTTCCTTTTCATCACCAATGTTCCTTATCATTTCATCTTTCATCATCCATTTAATATGGTGAACATTCAGACATCATTTCATGCAATATGTTATAACATAACATGATCTCATTTCATAACATTGGCATGAGATAAACATATATCATGGATAACATTATTGAAACCCTTGTTTGACCTAAACCCTAACCTTTCCTTAGGGTTAAGCAAAACTTATAGGTTTCTTTTCCTTAGGGTCTTGACATTCTTACTATATGAAACTTAACAAGTTTAATCATAGTTATCCATTTCATAGTTGATCATATAAGAAACCCTAGACCCAACCAAAATCCTAATTTCTTAAGGTTGGTCGAATCATCTTAGAGTCCCCTTTAGATTCTTAATCCTATCACGAAACCCTAATCCATTTTATCATCATAGGAGAATACCAAATGATATTTAAACCTATTAACTAGATTTAACACATCATTTGAGATCCCTACATGTCTTGGCCGAAAACCTCATGGGCTTGAAACCCTAGGTTAGGCTTAACCACATGATACCCTATGTCTTGTTAAAGTTTCCCTAACCTTTGAAACCATTTATTAGGTTTAGATCATTACTTAGCTTCCTTGTTTCATAGTTGGCCGAAACCCTAGTTTAGCATGAACCCATTGATTTGTTTTAGATCTAACCACATGAGACCTTAAACCATAATAGGAGTTTATTACATAGCATTTGCAACCTTAGTTAGGTTTGAAACCTAACCTAATTCCCTTGTACCTATCTTGGCCGAAACTTTAAAACAATATAACATGGAATAGATTCAATCAAATGAACCCTAAATCATCATAGGGAAACATCACATATCATTTCAACCATTGGTAGGTTAAAAACATAACTTAAAGCCCTAAATGTTCTTGTGGCCGAACCCTACATAGCATGAATTCTAGGTTCTAACCCACATGAAACCTTGATCTATCAAAGGGAAATAAACAAGCAATACTTACAACACATGGTTAAAGGAAAACATCATTTAAAACCTCTCTTTCTTATCTAGCCGAAACTTAAACATCATGAAGTCCTAAGTTTTAACCACATAGAAAACTATCCCTCACAACATCATCATCATGTATCTTTTGCAACATAGCATGATAAAAAAAACCTAACTTTGAAACCCTAACATGGCCGAAACTTCAAGAAAGATTTCTTCATGCTCTTTCAACAACAAAACATTAGAAAACCATAGAAAACTTCATCATAGCTATTATGTTGCAAGGTGAGGGGAGTTTTACCTAGACCTTTAGAGAAGTTATACCCTAAAGAGAAGAAGAAGATGAAGCCTTTGTGAAGCCCTTAACCCTTCCTTGTTTCTCCTAGATTCTCCTAGCTCTCTTCCCTTGCTTCCTTAGCTTGGTTGATGGGGACACCTTCCAAGAGACTTTCGACTGATGTGCGTAGGTTTATATATGTATTTATGCTTTATTTGCACATCTTTCTGAGTTTATTGCTAAATTCTTGTGTGCATTGCATCCCTTATTTATGCATTTAGGCACATATCTTGCATTTCCTAGTTCGGAGATCTGCTCGTGTTTTTACATGTTTCAGGGTGGAAAATGGAGCAAAAACGGGCAAAAACGGAGTACAATTGAAGACAAGGCAAGACAGGGCCGTGCCTCATAGGCACGGCCGTGTCTACTCAGCTTGTGGCCGTGCTTCACAGGGCACGGGCGTGTGCACAAACAGAAGACCAACAAGCCTGGGCCGTGCCTCATTGGCACGGCCGTGCCAACATTCCCCCTCAGCAGCAGCCAGAGGCCGTGTCTACCAGACACGGCCGTGCTTTGAAACAGAAGCCAGCCGAGACTTGGCCGTGCCTCACAGGCACGGCCGTGTTTCCAACATCAACTCAAGCCACTGCTGTTGGTCGTGCCCACCAGGCACGGCCGTGTGCCAAAACAGAAGGGTCCAAGCATCTGGCCGTGCCTCAAGACACGGCCGTGTCCAGCAAATGAAGAGAAGACAGGCTGTGGCCGTGCCTCACAGGCACGGCCGTGCCTTCAAACAGAGAAGAGTCATGGACCGTGCCCCAGAGGCACGGCCGTGCCCCGGACAGAAGCCTCACAGGCCGTGCCAAGGCACTCCGTGTCCTCCGATGCCCACACGAGGCCGTGCCTCCCAGGCACGGCCGTGTGTGCGGGGGCGTGCTGACTTCGTGACCTGCATATAAATAGGTCCTCTTTGTGACCTAAGAAAGGGGGGAGACCTTGGAGAGCCACCGGAGCTGTTCTAGAGCCACCGACGCCTGTTTCGGAGCAAGATTCGACGATCCATCCACCGATCCGACTGCTCCAGTCCATCCTCATCCCATCTACGCAGAGTTTTCAGTCCGAGGAAGAAGATAAGTCTTATTTCCTGCATTTCCTTGTTGTATCTTTGGATTGAGATGTATTCTTTCCTTCCTATGGCTTGTAAACTCCACGCTATGGAGTAGATTCCCTAGATTCTAGGATGTAGGATGAATCAGATGTAATGGATGATTGTATTTGGATTTGATTAATCTACCATTTTCTATGATATAACTGTCTATTGCTTTGTGGATTTATGCTTGTGATGAATGATAAATTGTGTGTGTGAATCCATGAGGGTAGGAATTGATTATGTATTGAGGAATCATTAGGCCGTACACCGGGGCGCTTCGTGACAGGGAGAATGCCTTGAACCGGGCGAGTTTCCGAGGGGTTTCTTAATGCATAGTTAATTCTTATGAGGGATAGTTAGCGGTCATTCGTTGTTGGGGAGAGGTCCGTAAAAAGATATCCTGTGACAGGGGATAGGGTTCTTTTAGTACTCCGGGGCGCCTGAGTGACACGGGAATGCCTTGAACCGGGCTTCTAGAACCATCTCAAACCGACAACGAGTGACGTAAGAACACCAATGCTTTATTCCGAGGATACCTGACGAGGTCGAATTGGATAAATTGGTTAACATCCCTACAATTGAACAATTATTGAGGAAAGGTAGAGGATCCAAGTCAATCAATCCATACTCTGAGGAGTCCGAAGTCCTAGGATCGTTTCACAACCAAGTGTCACAGTCGATTCCTTTCTTCGATTTCTAGGATAAAGTACTTTAGAACACTCCCATCTCCCCCACACAACTCATGCTCAATATTCTCTCCACCTTTTTGTGCTAAATCTAGTAAGTAATTCCACGGTCCCTGTGGATTCGATCTTTTTATTACTTGACGACATTCCGTATACTTGTGGAACGCTATCATCGGCCACAAGAAGAAGAGAGGAAGAAGATAGCTTTCGATGGAGAGAATGGAGAAGAGAGTGAATTTCGGTGATGAAGAGCTTAAAAGGGATTAGTGGAGAGGAGGTTACATTTCACTCTTGAAACTCCTCCCTTAAAGCCACTTTAATCATGAAGTAAAGGCAAGCAAAGTGCCTCTTCACTTGTTCCTATGGCCCTTCATTACCCTTAAACTTAAGTAACATGTCCCCTATCCTTTTCACAAGATAAACTTGCTAGCTCATTTGGTTATCCCATGCTTCTAGTAGGCTTGCCATTTCCATGAGGTCCAAGGATCAATCCTTGGTTCCTCCATTCTTTTTCTTTTTATTTTTGCAAAGCCCACATGAGATAAGCCCATTTAACTTATCCATTCTTTAAGGCCCAATTTCATTCCTTTTTATCATTAGCTAGCCCATATAAGAGAAGCCCATTAGGAAAACATTTAAACCATAAAACTCATTAGGAAAAATCCTACTAATGGCCCATTAAAGCTAAAAGCCCATTTAACATCAAGGCCCATTTAGTAATTTTACTAAATTTTCCTTAAGCTATCATTCATCAACATCAAGGAATTATTGAAGGAAAATTATGGGTATTACATTACTCATTGGCAACAATGTTAAAAAATTATCAGACGTAAAGATATGATTGTCCAAGCAGTTCGATATGAAGAACTTAGGAGAATGCGCACATATTCTTGGGATCAAAGTTATAAGGGATCGCAAGAAAAGGATGTTGTGCTTATCCCAAGCTTCCTATATCGATACTATCCTAGCTCATTTTAGCATGCAGAACTCCAAGAAAGGTTTTCCTATATCGATACTCATTGACATAGTTTCCTTCTATAATCAACAACACACCATGTACATAATACTTCTTCCCAACTTATCGGGCATTTTGATCTATCGATCTAAACTGTTAGGAAGTATACTGAAAAGACTAGGTCTTTTGTATAAACATTTATGAAATAAGAAATCATGTTTTGGTCAAATGTCTTGACTGTAGAATTACACTAGTGCACTTTGTGTGTATTGAGTAGGACCATTGAGGTTGTTCAATTTACTCTGACTCACAAATTGAACAAGACCTCTGTTATTAGGAATTATGCACTCTTAATCCCGATGTAATAAATGGGCACCTATAGGTAGTAATTATTGCTTTGATTTACCAAAGGGTGAGATCTTTGCGTCAGATCAATTATTCCCGGTAAGTTGGGTGATGTTGCTATCTATACGGTGTGCCATTAATTACAGAAGGAATCCGTGTCCCAGTAGGGTTGATGATGTCCCCTTGGATAGCTCATAAGGATTGTCAAGTCAAAATCTTGCAAGTGGACTTGGTCCGACTGACAATGAGGTTGAGTGGTACTATTCAAGGTCCTAGATGTCGATTATTGAGTTGTCAGTGAACTCAGATAATTGACGGACATACGATATCTTAAACACGGGGAGCAATGCATAATATAATAAGAAGGAACCCAAAATGTAATTTGGGGATTAGATTGGTAGTGCAATAATGATCCTCTAGTGGAATGGATCGTTATTGATGGATGTAGGTGTGTATTCGGGGTTGAATACGGGATCCGAAACCCATCAGAAGGCCAGATCTAATACCTCCTCGAGGTCCCCGCTGTAGCCTAAAGACATCTTCAAAAGGATGCAATCAATCGGATGAGATTAGTTCTCAGCCGTCGGATGAGATTGAATCTCGACCGTTGGATGAGATTGGTTCTCAACCGTAGGATGAGTTAATGGATGAGATCAACTTGTATCCGTGGGATTAGATCAAGTTGCATCCATTGGATCGAAATAAATAAAGAGGAATAAAAGAGAATAGATTAGAACCGTTGGATGAGATTAAGTCGTCTCCGATGGACGAGATCTATCCGGTTCGGTTTTAATTCTCTTTGGAAGGAAGAACCGGTTCACGAGGTGAACCAGAGCTGGTTCATTGAACCACACGCCCAAGCAAGGAATCATGGCCATTGGATCGAAGAGATCAAGTTAAATTAAAAGAGATTATAACGTAACCGTTAGATGAGATCAAGTTGCATCCGATGGATGAGATCTTTTCGGTTAAGTTTTATTCTTTTAATTATGGAAATAATTCCTTTTAAAAGAATTAATTCATGGAAATAATTCTTTTAATGGCCGGCCATAATTAGATAAAGATGGAAATAATTATTTTTGTTATTTCCATAAAGATCTAACGGCTAGAAACCAAGCAAGCTAATCTAGAGGCCTAGATTTAAGAAATTTTTATAATTGGAAATAATTCATGGAATTAATTCTAATTTAAATTATTTCTTAATGGCTAAGAAAGGGGTGCTTGGTCTTGGGCACAAAGCTATAAAAGGAGGGCATTAAGGGGTGGGTGGGCGGCAACTAATTAACAAAGAGGAGAGAGAGGTGGCCGGCGCCCTCCTTCCCAAACCCTAGCCTTCTTCTTGTGCCGCCCCCCCTCTCCTTCTTCTTCCTTCCTCTTTTATTTTCCTCTTCCACCGCCCCTTCTCCTTCTTCCCTAGAGGTGGCCGAACCTCTTCCTTCAAGGTGGTGGCCGGTCCTAGCAAAAGGGAAGAGACAAGGCGAAGTTGCTGCGAGAAGAAGAGAAGGAGATCCAGTTCTTCATCCAGAAGTGTTGCAGTTCCTTAGTTCCTGGAGGAGCGTTGTCCACCCAACGTCCAGGAAGAAGACAGGAATACAGCGGAAGGCAGCGAGGTCGACAAAAGGTTCTGGTAAATTATTTTATTTCCGCAAGTTTTAATTTACTAGAAAAATATTTAGTAAACCGTAGATAATAATTAGGAATCGGCGATCCTGAAGGATCAATTGATTTTGTCTTCCTTATAGACTTTGTCAATTGATCCAAGGCGGGATTCAAATTTTTGTTCTGTGGGGTTCTATGCTCTTCGGAGCGGATAGAATCCGGATCGCAGAACGGAGATCCAGATCGCCAACAGAAGCTTGCTTCAGTCCATAAATGGACCGATTAAGCTTGCATACAAGATGCTCTTTGCCTTTTTCAATGAATCCCTCTGGTTGCTTCATATAGATGTTTTCTTCAAGACTTCCGTTAAGGAAAGCTGTCTTGACATCCATTTGCCAAATCTCATAATCCATATGAGCAGCAATAGATAAGAGAATCCTTATAGACTTAAGCATAGCTACCGGCGAAAAGGTCTCCTCATAATCGATTCCCTCTTTCTGAGTATACCCTTTCGCAACAAGCCTTGCTTTGAAGGTTTCCACCTTCCCGTCTATTCCTCTCTTTCTTTTATAGACCCACTTGCATCCGATGGCTTTTACACCATCTGCTGGCTCTACAAGCTCCCAGACTTTATTAGAATACATGGATTCTATTTCAGAATTCATTGCACTTTGCCAAGATGCTGCATCTTTATCTTGGAGTGCTTCGTCATAAGTCCAGGGATCAGCTTCATGTTCACCAAGGACCAAGTCCGAGGACTCTCCCAAGAACATGAATCTATCAGGTTGTCTAACAACCCTCCCACTACGACGAGGCACCACCTGTTCTTGTGCATTTTCTGTGACACGCGGTGCAGTTACTTGTGGTATCTCATCTTGCACTATTGGTACTGAAGTGGGTGTATCTCCTCTAACTTCCTCAAGAACAATTTTACTCGTGGGCTTGTGGTTCATTACATAGTCCTCTTCTAAAAATCGGGCATTCGTGCTAACGATGACCTTCTGATCTTTAGGACTATAAAACAAACCACCTTTCGTTCCTCTAGGATAACCCACAAACAGACGAACTTCTGTACGTGATTCCAACTTATCAGCTTCTCCCTTCAGCACATGTGCTGGACTCCCCCAAATCCGAATGTGTCTTAGACTAGGTTTACGCCCAGTCCACAATTCTGTGGGAGTAGAAGGTACTGACTTAGAAGGTACCAAGTTCAGAATATATGCGGCTGTTTCCAGAGCATATCCCCAGAACGAATTTGGTAACTCTGAATAACTCATCATTGACCTAACCATTTCCATAAGAGTCCTATTCCTTCGTTCCGCCACACCGTTCTGTTGGGGTGTACCAGGTGCGGACAATTGGGATTGAATCCCAGCCTCTGATAAGTAATTCCTAAACTCTCCTAAGAGGTACTCTCCACCACGATCAGACCGTAGTGTCTTGATACTTTTACCATGATGTTTCTCCACATCAGCCTTGTACTCTTTGAATTTATCAAAGCACTCAGACTTGCGGCGCATCAGGTAAATGTATCCATATCTCGAATAGTCGTCTATAAAAGAGACGAAGTATTCGAAACCACCTCTTGCCTGGATAGAAGAAAGTAACAACTAACAAAGTAACAAAGTAGCAATTGTAAGGGAGCTAAATTGACATCAAAAGAAAGAACAATCAAATAAAAGGAAGCTGGAAAATGCTGGAATTTGTTGGAATTGTGTGTTGTTCACTCGCGCAGGAAGGAATGAGGGGATGCTTGGCTCTATCCGACCGGCTAAAGCTTCCGCAGATGACTGTGATTGGAGGTTGCTGATGGATTGGGGCTGCTAGGCTCTATCCGACCGGCTGGAGCGTTCGTAGGTGGCTGCTGATGTGGGACGTTTGGTTGCTGAGGCTGCTGTGGAGTGGGTTTGGGGGCTGCTGGCGTTGGATGAGTGAGGGCTGAAGGAGGTGGCGTGAGCTGAGTGGAAGGGGGCTGGTGTGTGGTCGGTGGTGTTGGGTTGAGGCGTTGTGGATGTGAGTGGAGGTTTTCACGGTGGCGTGAGGTGAGTGGTGGGAGTGAAGTGAGTGGAGTGGAGGGAGAGGGAATGGGAGTGAGGGATTCATAGGACCACACAAATCAGAGTGAACCAGTTCTAACACATCTTTGGCTCTATACCCCTTAGCCTTGAAAGGCCTCTTGGTCATTTTACCTTCCAAGCAGGATTCACAAGTTGGGAAATTTTCAACTGCCAGTGAACCCAAGGGTCCATCGGCTACCAACCTTTGAATTCTACTCAAGTTAATATGACCTAACCTTAGATGCCAAAGATATGTTTGGTTCATTTGTGAAGGTTCTTTTCTCTTAAGGTTAGTAGATGTGCTATTAGATTCTACTTGTTGCATTGTGGGAGTTATTGGATTTAAAATGTATAAATTGCCAACCAATGTACCAGAACAGATATTAACCCTATTTTTCTTGATAATAACTTTATCATCAAAAGAAACAGAATATCCATCCAGAAACAATTTAGAAACTGAAATTAAATTCTTTCTAAAAGTTGGTACATAAAGACAATTTCTTAAAACCAAAATTCTATTTCTATCAAAAGATAAATAGACGTCTCCCACTGCAACAGCTGCCACCTTTGTAGCATTGCCCATGTAGACGGTAATCTCCCCTTCACGCAGTCGTCGGGTTTCCTGGAACCCCTGCAAGGTATTGCAGACATGATCAGTGGCTCCTGTATCTACACACCAGGTACTGGTAGATAGCACCGCTAAACATGTTTCAACGACTAAAGAAAAGGATATACCTTTCTTGTTCTCCTTTTTGTGAGGACAATCCGCCTTCCAATGTCCAGACTGCTTGCATGTAAAGCACTTGCCCTTTGGCTTCTTTACACCTGTGTGTGGCCCAGCCACTCGAGGTCCATTCACCGTCTTTGCCGAACCAGCTGGTTTCTTCTTCTTCTTTCCTTTCGGCTTAGAAGCAGATACCTTCTCAGCAATGTGAACTTGAGAACTTTGACGAAATAGTCCTTCTGCCGCCTGGAGTTCTGTCAGTAGTTCCGCCAATGAATAAAGCCTTTTATTCATGTTATAGTTCAGGCGAAACTGCTCAAAACTCTTGGGCAGTGTTTGAAGAATAATATCGACCTGGGTTTCCCCATCGATTTCTCCTCCAAGGACTTCTATCTCATTCAAATGAGCCATCATCTTAAGGATGTGTTCCCTCACGGGTGTCCCCTCCTTCATGGTGGTCGTCATTAAGTTTCTCATTGCCTCTTGCCTAGCAGCTCGATTCTGATGCCCGAAGAGTTCCTTGAGATTGAGCATCATGTCATAGGCAGTAGGCATGGCCTGATGCTGATGTTGCAGCACATTTGACATAGATGCCAAAATGTAACACCGCGCCATCTCATCTGCCTTCATCCACTTCCTATGTCTCTCTATCTCTTCTTCAGTCGCATCCTTATCAGGTAAGCTAGGACATTCCTGGAGAAGTACAAACTTGTACTCCTCCGCAGTCAAGACAATGTCCAAGTTGCGTTTCCAATCTATGTAGTTAGGACCAGTAAGTTTATTTTCTTTGAGAATAACGGCTAGTGGGTTGAAAGCCATTCTAAGACCTGAGAATCACAAAGTCAAAAACTTTAGAATTTAGAATTATATTGATTTCCTCAAACAATATAATTTAAATTCACATAATTAACAGCAGCAGGTCCATAACAAAGGTTTCAATGCAACAGAATATCCTCCAACAGCAGCAGAAATAGAACAGGTGCATCACAACATTAGCAACACCAAGTAACAGCAAGTGCATCACCAAGTATGGGCACAACATTAGCATCACCAAGTAACAGCAGCAGAAATAGAACAGGTCCATCTACCAAATACCAGCCTACCAAAAGATAATACTAATTTATCCAAAATATGGGCACAACAGCAGCAGATTTATACACAATGAACTATGGAGATCAGCATTTCATACCTACTCATAAACAGCAGCAGCGGAATTAATCACAAACAGCAGAATTATACACAATGAACTATGGAGATCAGCATTCCATACACAACAACAGCAGCAGAATTAATCACAAACAAATATATTTATTACAAATAAATGGAATTATGGAGATCAGCATTCCATACCTACTCATAAATATGATCTTGTATACAGTCTGCCACTTCGGAACGCACCTCATCAATTTCTGCCCGAGTGTACTCAGCTGCCTTAAACTATGAACACACATATAGATTAAGTTAATTGGAAAAACAATCAACACTGACTTTGCAAAATGATAAATGGTTTATTTGAAGTGATTTGAATAAGAATAATAAAATTTTATTAAAATAATATCAATTATCTGAAACTATACTCTGACATGTAGATTTATCTTAAAAAGCATGATTAAGACCATTATCATCTTTAATCCACGTTTGTCCCAGCTATTTGGGTCAATTACACAAATCTCATCTCTCTGTTAGCCCTACACAAGGAAATATTACTAGTAATCAAATCAATTAAAGCATTTTTTATTCCTTTTTGTAATATTTGTTTTTGATCACCCTTTATCCCTTAAGGCTTCTGACTACATAACTTATTGTCTTTGAACATATTCATAATGTCTCAAATTATTCTCTCATTCTATCATCTATTGGAACCTACAACTAATTTTATCATCTAATGCTAATGTAGAAAAAATGTATTGCCTTAGAACAAAAGTATCATCTAATGCCAAACCATTATGCTATTGGACTTTTCATTATAGACAACCACAAAGTGTGAATCGAACAAAAGTAAATAAATAGCAATAACAGGTTAATGATATACAAAATTAGAATCAAGAACAAAAGAAGAAACCAAAATATATATCGCAAAATTGTACCGCTGATGGGTACATCCTGTGGATTCTCGTCGTCTGATTCAGATTAGCTATCTGAGGATTTATTACAGAGGGTTATAATCTCAGTAAGTGCATCAAATAAGAAAGAAATTTAAAAAAAATAAACAGAAACTTACTGAATGGATCAGAGATGGTATATCCAAAAGAAAGAAACGGCCAGTCAAGGGAATCAAAACTTAAAACCATGTAACATCAGTGTTTGCTAACGAGTAATTTAACAACATTAATCCAAAGGATATTCGTCACTCTCTACAAGTACTGCAATCTTATAGCCCAAGAAATAGACACTTGTATTCTTTGAACCATGAGATAGTTCAAATTCTTTCTCAAAATCCAAATCATATTGAATTTGAGCACACTTGATAGCAGATAGAGTTCCAAGAACCAGCTTTTTGTCATCAAATTCCACAAATACTGACGCACCCTCTGCACCTTTCTCCTTCTTTATCTCTCCAAGAGATATCTACAGAAGCAAATTTAATCTTTGTTATCATAACTTGATTTAGAATAACTCCCTATGCTGTCTAATAAAAGCCGGTGTTAGAACCTGGGAAAGATGCAAGAATTTGTTCTTGCCAGGAATGACCTTTGACCAGGTTGAACTTCCAAACCTTAAAAATTGCAGATCAATCAAGACACAGAACATGAAGCGAACAAGAGACGATATACATCAGTAGGATCGAAACGAACAGGAATCAAACAGTATAATCCGAAAATACATGAAGCGATAGGAGAGTATATACCCCAAAACTCCATTGCCATCGTGCGAGATGACGAGAGCGAGAGAAATGGCTGCAAGGGCGAGGGCGATGAGTGAGAGAAGAAAGGAGTGGACCATTTAGGGTTTAGGAGAATTTAAAGGGAACAACACTACCGATTCGGATCCGAAACCAGACTTTTCGGGTCGAATAATGATTGATAATTGACCCGAATTGCTAACTCATATCCGTGTCAGGTTTTAATTTTTTTATTTTAGAGAAAAAAATCACATCTGCCTTTTAAAACTTATTAACGTTTTATTTTCATCATCGAAGAGCATTGGGCAATTTATGCAGCACACATTTAAATTTCTAAATATTCAAATTACACTTCTTACTTTTAAATTATCAAATGTATCAACTTTTTTATAATACCTGAAAAGTTATGGGAGTAATTATTAAATTTTAATCAGGGTTTAAAATAATTATCTTCTTATGTAAAACCATTGAGTAAAATCAAGAAATAAACCAAAATAATAAAATAAAAATTTTAAAATAAAATGATATAAATCAAAAATTAAACTTCCACATTTAATGCTTAAAGACCATTAAATTTAATTTGCACTTTATATTAAAAAATAAAAATAGCAATGTGCTTCGAAATTGAAAAATGTGGAACCTCAACAAATCATTGGAAAATAAAAAGGCAAAAGCAGACTAACTCAAATAAAGTACTAGAGCAATGCTCAAATTCAACAACACTGAGACATAGTTAATCTAAAAGTAGGCTCAAAATGAAGAGACAATATCAATCATCAATGTCAATTTCCAGTAGAGTGTTTTGCTTTGGTATGTGATTGTAGAGCATTCTCAAAGTTGAAGGTTCTGAAAACAAACAAGGCAAAATTATAACAATTCCATTATTATTGATAAATTGCACAGCAAGAGATATAAGAATGGAGAGCATACTTGCTGCAGGACTTGCAGGCGACTGAACCAGTAGATTTAGGGGTTTGCTGCTTTGACTTGTCGCTATTTGCTGGAGTCTTACCTTGTTTAGCTGGAAATGGAGTTGCAACGTGACCATCTTTCTTTCCATCAGCAACTACAGCAATGCTTTATCATTACAAAATAGAGATCAAATGAAACTAACAAGTTGGTTGTTGTTATCGATGAATAGATATGGTATCGAGCCAACTCTCAACAAGTTTAACACAGGTTTAAGGGTGTCAACACAAATGAATTCCCTTTCACATTATTCCCTTCCACAAGAGTTAAAGAACATGGGGTTAACATACCTGTTTTCTGTTTTTCATCAGGGGAAATCAGCTTTGCTTTCTTTTCTGGAATAGGAGCTTTCTTTTCAGCAGGCCTTTTCTTGCCCACTTCAACCTGCCACATGTGCATTCATATCGAGCACACCCAAGTGCTAACCAAAACAATGCTATAGAAAATTACTAACCTTCTTAGGAGTAGCTTCTTCCTCTTCATCTGAACTCTCATCTTCATCATCACTACCATCATCTTCTCCCTCAACCATTTCCTGAAACGATCAAAGTGAAATATAATTTGAGTATGATTTCGCCTCTTCACAACGGCGCGAAGAGGAGCTAGAGGTGCGAAAGGGACGGGAGAAGAGGAGAGGCACGAAAGGGGGGGGGGGGGCGGGAGAAGAGTAGCTACTAGCTAGAGGTGCGAGAGGGGGTGGGAGAGGCACGAAAATGGGGCGCGCGGGAGAAGACGAGCTAGAGGTGCGAGAGCGGGAGAGGGACGAAAATGGTGCGGGAGAGAAGAGGGAGGCGTACGAAGGAAATCGCGGACTCGCCCGATAAAAAACCCTGGATATAAACCATCAACGACAACACTAAACGACAATACTTTTAAAAGCGTTGTCTTTAGCAAAAAATCCGCTAAAAGACAACGTTTTCGACAACGCTTTTGTAAAGTGTTGTGGTTGACCCAAAATAAACGCTAATAGACAACGCTTTCTGTACAAACGTTGTCTTTTGATTTCAAAAGACAACGCTTTTGACTAAAAACGTTGTAAATTGAAATACCACAACGCTTTTGCTAAAAAACATTGTCTTTGGGGCGTTGTCTATTAACATTTTTCTAGTAGTG
>NW_027434599.1:0-17492 GCF_044706935.1 Curcuma longa
ATGGGCGGAGCCACAGGGGGGGCGCCTGGGGGCGGTCGCCTCCTCTGCCCCTGTGTGCAGATGAGCACTAATGAAATTTCAAATATATATTTTTTAAAATTAATCGTGTGAGTAGGACTAAAAATTAATTAACAATGAGATTTAAGATTTACAGGAAGACTTTTTGATTGTGTAGAGAATAGTAAATTTTTATATATTTAATATGACATATCGAAAATTATAAAAAAAATCATTTAGAGCTCTCATAACACAAGGTCCTTTTAAATTAAAAATCTCAAACCTAAAGCTCACGAGTTTTTTTATTCAATTTTTTTTTCACAAATCTCTCTAAAAATTTTACATTGGAGATGTCCTTTAAGCCAAAAAAAAAAAGATATATTATATTATTATATTAATCAAAGTATGATCTGTAATCTACCGTATAAAATATTGGAGTTAAAGTCTTAACTCTTAATCAAGTTCTATAATCTAAAATTAATTGCAATATAATTGACAACAATTCACTAATACAATAAATAATCAAATACAATACAATATTAATTATAGACTATATTAATTAATATAATAATTAAATAATATAATAAATTTGAATAATATAAAAAAATAATAAATTTATACAAATTTTATATAATTAATATAATAAATAATAGAAAAAAATTATATATTATATATTAATTATATACTGTGATATGATTGGGTGCAACGCATACCTCAAGCAACATCTTTTGTCAGTTGATGTTTCCAAAAGTTTTTTTAAAGAATTATATCGTGCAATCCAGGAGGAACAAAATGCAAAGAAATGTCAAATACAAAGAACTAAATGTGAAAAGTTATAGATGAACTTTTGGAGAACCCATCTACAATGAATTTGAAGGTCATGGCAATAATATTTTTAGCTACTCTTCATGCATCGAGCTAAATATGACTATTGTTAACAAATATGGCATGCTTATGTCACAAATAGTGCTAGTGGAAGTGGTTTAATTGTTGCTAATGAAAGTGGTTCGACTATTATACCAACATTGGGGGAAATGCAAGTGTTCATGTTCCTCATCATGAGATAGCTTGGTTGCTTCTTTCCTTCCATGGGACAAAGGCATGCAATAGATACCGCCAATATTAATGTGATGGCTTTCCCAAACTAAGACAATAAGCAATGAGAATTCATGATGCCCACACAAAGAAGAATAAGAGATCCAACAATCATACCAAAGTTTTTCATTTTAATCAAAATCCACTTAATACAACAAATAAATACATACTACCACAACATAGTGTTCAACATCTAAAAGTTTGGTCCTAGTATCCAACATATATTGCCTAATAAATAGTATAGTTCGAGAGATAGGTTTAGATGATTAAATGGTCACAAATAATAATGTTAACTTTAAAAGTGTTGGAGAGTTATTATAGTGAAAATTTTTATCATTATCTTGGACACTAAACGTAACACAATATTAATTTGATGATGATAGATATTGATATATTTGACATGGTGAAGTAATTAAAAGGAGGCAATCATTAATAAAATTCCTTTCTCATCATCATTAGATTCATTGATAGACGAGGAAATTTGTTAATGGAAATATTTTATAACTAGAAGCAACTACATGTACAACTCCATTCCTGTTATTAAAGTCATCCCAAAATAATGCCCGATTAAAGATTATGTCACTTTTTAGGATTGGAAAGCCTCTTGAGCACTACTGAGGGTAGGGAAACATAAAAAATTATAATGTGTCAGATTTTAATATTACATTATAGATGTACTTATAGCAATAAAGCCCCTATATAGGTTGTTCTTTGTAAAGATGACATAGACAAAAAGTTACAGATAGGCAACATTTACCATTTATTCACAAAGCAGGCAACAAAAAATCAAGAGACATCTACAATTATCAATCGAGTATCTATATTATGTAGATATAATCATTAAAAAAAATGATAATCAAATGGGAAAAAGATATTTATTTGGTAGGTATGTAATTTTTTCAATAATAAAAATTGTTAATATTGATTATTAATAATAATATATGCTTGACTGCCTTGATGACTAGAGCATAATAAGATCTAAATAGTAGTACACTCTAGGTTTAAACTACTAATTGAATACCAATCTCAATAATTATATGAAATTGATATTATGTGAACTAGCCTTTATCATTATGTTTAATATGTAAATGAAGTTCAATTAGCACTCAATGAAAAGTTTGAAATGTTCACACTGAAAACTAATACATATAATGAAATAAATGACAAATACAATTTTAGAAAATATTAATTTTTTTAGGTGTTATGATCCTATGCTACAATCTTACAACCTGATCTCACAAATCCCTCTTGTTTCCAGATAGATATCCTAGATAAGAAGAAAAATAGAAAACAAAAACAGAAATGGGAACTGGATTATATGGTCCAATATATAAAAATTCTGGTTGCAACAACAAATGTGAATATGTAGAGAATTGTCCATTTAGCAGCAACACCATTGTCTGTGGTATTCCAATTAAATTTGAATTTATATGATGCCTTGTAGTTGAAGATACATCCCTTTGTTGAGATTTAATTCGTTCATTTTCAGAGGACAGTTGTGTGCATGGGCCTACTCGTTTGTTTTTTGCTAGGATAAGGTGTGGGTTAGAACCTCATACTATATAGAAAAAATCCACTGATCCAAAGTTCTAAGTAGAATGATTTTGTCATATAATAAAAATAAATTAGATCTTATTATCCTTTCATCAAGGGCATAGCTTTACTATAGTTGGGCATCACAATGGATTTTATCAATCTTCTTAAAAATTTAATAGATTACACTCAGTTGTGTCAGACAAATGGTAATAAGAAAACTCCTATTAGATCTAAATGATCCTAATCGTGTCACATCAGATACCAGTACATCCATCTATATCAACGTAATCTGCTATATAAAAAGGGCATAGTATGGCAATCATTTAATATCAACCTGAAGAGGATATAGCATTGTAATTATTGGCGTCAATATAAGTATGAGAGAGATATGGAATATAGATTTACTCACAGAAAGAACATTCTTCATCAAAGATGCACAGTTCACTATCAATGTAAGTAGAAGTCCTGATAACTTAGTCATGAAGGGATAAGCCACAAGCAAAGGTATAGATAAAGCCTGAATATTACAGAATAGAATGGATTAAATAAAAGCAAGTATATAGCAGTTATGAAAAGAGAAGCTAGAAAAGGTTGGTTCTTACTGCAGCAGCACGCATTAATTTGATTGGTCCTAGCAATTTCTCAGCTGAAGGATAAACAAGAAGTTGGTATACCAGAAGACCAAGCCCTATAAATACAACAAATACTCACATATTATGTTCCAATGCTGCAAGAGAACTTTAACTTAAAAAGTGGAAGAACGAGTCCTTACTCATAAAGTAGCATTGTTAAGAAGCAATGCCAGAATCATAGGTTGCATGAAAGTTAGAAGAAATAAAATAAGAGATTATTAGAATTAATATGGTTAGTATAATTGATGATTTGATTCAATGCTTATAGGAAAGTCACCTAGTGCATCAAATATATTCTTTTAAATATATCTTGTTAGCTTTCAACTCCAGGACTTTGTCAACTATTGAGAACTGAGTTTTAATACATCACTCATTAGAGTTATAGCCACTGTGTTTGAAAACAAACTTTGAACCAAGAAATTTTGGATGCTACAAGAAATCCAAGGTTTTCAGAATAGTTTTCTACTGAAATAACAATATAACTAGTGGCTGACAGATGCTATATTATCATTCTGAATTCCCCAAGCATTTACTATATTAAATGAATAGATTAGATGAGTATTACACGCCAATCCTTGTTCTCCTCTGACTCTGTTTAGGTTAGAGAAAGTTATGTTGCAAGTTTCTGTGACCTAAAACAGTAGGCAAAAAGGATTTTCCTCAACCTAGTTTTCTTAGTCTTCAAGCAATACCTTCCTACTGAAGTAACTATATAACTTGTGGCTGACAGATGCTATATTATCATTCTGAATTCCCCAAGCATTTACTATATTAAATGAATAGATTAGATGAGTATTA
The DNA here is from genome assembly GCF_044706935.1 of Curcuma longa. Classification (NCBI taxonomy): domain Eukaryota; kingdom Viridiplantae; phylum Streptophyta; class Magnoliopsida; order Zingiberales; family Zingiberaceae; genus Curcuma; species Curcuma longa. The sequence goes on from NW_027434599.1 coordinate 4,059, forward strand.
CACACCAACCCTTGCTCTCCTCTGACTCTGTTTTAGGTTAGAGAAAGTTATGTTGCAAGTTTCTGTGACCTAAAACAGTAGCCAAAAAGGATTTTCCTCAACCTAGTTTTCTTAGTCTTCAAGCAATACCTTCCTCACAACCAGAAAAGATTGATCAGGTCCCTGTTAAATTGCGATTAGGTCTCAAAATAAATGGTACAAGCACGGGACGATATAGAATATAGAGGTAGATAAAATATGCTTTCAAGCATGAAGGGAAAATTGAAGAAAATTTGACATAGCGAATAAAAAAAGTTCCCTTAATCTCATAGAACATATGTTTATCATTTACCTTTTAAATTGTTTTACAAAAATAACCTTAAGAGAAAAAAATATTTGAGATCAATTCAAATCAGTTTTGTTTTAAAAAATTGTTGGATGATGGAAGTGCTCAAGAAAATAATAATTGGAACCCAATTCAAAACTATTGAGAAGTTTCTAATCAACTTCAAATTGAATTAATTCGTATACAAGTTACTTGTTGAGAGAGACCAAGAATGAAATCAATTCAATTTGAAAGCAAAATGAGAGAAATACAACTTTTGGGAAACTATTTATAAATTAGGCTCTAGACTTGTATGAATGTGTCTAGAACTTAAACATTAGATTCTGCCAAAACGAATTTTTTATTGATTTATTTGGTGCTAGCAGAAGTGGAGAGTAAGAATAGAACACATTCACTTCAACAGAATCTATCCTTTAAAGATTTAACAAATATTAAAACAAAAAATGGTAAAAGAGTCCATCCGTTTGATGATATGTCAAGATGCAACCCCTTTTCGAGAATTCTATTAAAAGGGAGCAATTTTCTTTTCTTTTCTTTTCTTTTTTGACAAAACTAGATCAAAGTGAAGACAGGTGGCACATGATATTGGATCCCATTATCTGTTCTGTACAATATAAGGGAATGATCTAGAATCTTATCTTAAATATGGAAATGATCTAAATAAGATTCTTCACCATCATAAATTAAAGAGAATTAATCTGCCTACAAGAAATAATATCCAGTTACCAACTGAACATACACAAAAATATTGGATAGATAGAAAAGAAAACACTTAGGTGAAAGACATGACTTGATTTAACACTTCATTGCAGAATTGAAATTTGAAGCATGTCAAATCTGTGCAGATTCAATCAGATCAAGTATGTAAGTGCGGTAGCACAAGGTTGTTGATCAATATTATAATTACATGGAAACTACTTATCATGTATTGGAAATTGAAATATAAGGAACATGCTATTATCCAGAAAAGATATCAATAGACAGGTTACTTCTACTGAGTTTGATTGGATGAGTCCTAATCCCAAAAACTATAAAAGCAATTAGAGAAGCTCAATTTATTTCCAGTGTGGGTGCAGATTGGACAGAACAAGTATAGACCAAGTCCGTCACATGGACTGACTTTAACTAGTTGGGTGCTATTTTAAAATACTGAGACTAGTGTCTAGTATATCACACTATGTTTGTGTCAGTGATCACTTGTCTAAATATCTAAAGAATATTTTTAAAAATATCAAATAATACTAGAATCTATTGAACAAACTTCAAATGTCTCCTATAAGAACCGAATAATCATCTTTCCTTGACAATATTATCCTGCGAACACGTAGGCATAATTTTCCTAATATATTGCAGTCAGGACAAGTGCCTAAAATTTGATTAATTAAATCATTCATTTTCAAGTACCAATCGAGTGGTAAACTAGGGTAGGAACTAATCAATCTCTTGAACCTCTATGCTTCACTTCTCTGTTCAATTTTAAGCAACCTAAAACTCATTGGCTATTTCATCACCTTGTATTTGAGGTGAAAGTTTGTCAAACAACACTCTGACTGGAAAAAAAAGGCAAGATCCATATTTACCTGAGACAGCAAGAACTTCACCAACATCTTGAGATGAAAAGCTTAATCCTCCATAACTTTTATCACTAACAGCCCATAAAGAGAATATCTGAAAATGATTCAATACACCCATAATAAGAAAACATTTGAGAAAAAAGTGACATCACTAGAATTATATAAAATAACTAGTTTGGAAACACAAATCCAACAAATTAACCAACAGATGAAAGAAAATAATAGAAAACCAACACCTCATGTACAGACCAAAACAATCAAGAAGTATTCCTACAAGAGTGACAGACAACACAATGAGAATACAAACAATAAAAGCGGCAAGAAGAAAAAATGTATTGGTTAATTTGTCGAGGAAACCTAGCAATCCAACATCTTGTGTATATTAAGTGATTTAGAATATTATGTACCGACCAAAACATGCAAGTATTTGTGCAAGTGGGAAAGCCAACACAGAACAAGAAAACACACAATAAACACGTTTTCCTTTTTTTATTTTTTTTAAAGTTATGCATATACCAGACAAGCATCACGTTCCTATTATATGATTGGCATGATTAAATCTCTGCACAATTATCAGTTTGTTGATTTTCTATGAAAATTTTAACATGAACGACTGTCTTGAAAAGTTTAGCCTCCACTTATGAAGCTTGATGCAATTTTATTTTTCTCTTGTAAGAACAACCTGAATGTGCCAACAAAGACTTGTTCTTCCCAATCAGGCAGATTTAAATCTAATCATCTTTCTAAGAGTAAATTTGAGCACGTTTCAACAAATTTAAACCACTAGTTTACAAAGAATAAAGATAAATTATTGATTGTACAAAATAACATACATTCATGGTAATCATCTAGATTTTCAAATTTTTATATTGTATGATTATCATAATAAAATGTTTTGTAATAAACTTTAGTATCTAGCTTAAAGCAAATATTTGGTAACAAACAGAAAGAAAGTAACTGGAAATTTCATATGCTCCAATTCCTTTTAGTAAAATTTATGTTAAAAAAAATCATAGCACATGTAACAAGCATAGTAAAAAATTTTTAAAAAAATAGATAGAAGCAGTTGAATGTCAGAAGTGTCACCTCAGTGTAAGCCATATCATGAAGTGAAAAAATACAATAGACAATGACAGATGACATTAATGGCCAATTCTTAAAAAGGCTCTCCTTTGCATGTGAATCTTGCTTTTCACATTCATCAACATATCCTTTTACATCAGAGCTAAATGGAGAAGACTCCATATGTTCAATTGCCGCATCCCCCAATTTGTATGAATCATGTTTATGCACTGTTTCCTACATAACCACATCAATAATACTGTCAGTTCAGCAAATAGATGAAGTTATGTTTCATGCTAATGGTTTAGTGGATTAGTCACTAAGAAAAATAAATTAGCTGAAAGAATTTCTGCACACAAAATATCATGAGACTGAGAGCACGTAATTAAGGATCTCTGCATCCATTAACACATGGCAGTGATAAAATTTGAAGAGACCAATATAACTTAAACCTTCCAAGAACAATATATAGAACAAAAGATGATTTGAGCCAAAATTATTTTAGGTTATGTAAGTCGATAAGATTACTTCAACACTATAATGAAAGCAAGCTTTGAAATCTCAAACCTTGCTAGAGTTTATTTTTTACTACAAAAGGAGATAGAGAAAAAAAAAAGACAACTACATATCTGGGGCATCTAGGGCAAGGTTTAAATTATCATTCATGTAGAAGTTTCCATCTTGACAAAAATGGTATAGCTTCAACATAATAACAATAGACATGATTGGCACAGGTGGCACAAAAAATTACCTATTTTGATTAGTATTATATTTCGATCATTTATCAAAATAAGACATTCTAATCATGTCGTCGGGTTTTGTGTGAGATTTCAAATCATGAATGAAATACCATTTGGCAATTAGTATTCACATCAGTAAAACTCATAGCAAATAGTCTAAGAAAATGCCTTTAAACCTTCCTGTGTATATATACAATGGATTCAAACAATTATTTAACCAAAGAAACATAAAAAGACAATGGAATAAATTAAACGAGTATGAGAGATGTCGGAAATGTAATCCAATTACATGAGACGAATATAAGGACAACTTTGGTAACATGTAATCTGTATTTCACACAAAAATAAAGGTACGAATTAGGATAAGTCGGCCATATGTTGTAGGTCGAGTTGTGAACAACATAAAATAACTTGTCAACTTTTTTCGAGCTCTAACACTAAACTTGTGTCAAAATCGACATGACTAAAATTGACCTAAGCACGATACACGATGTACCTACAAGATAGCCTAAGAATGGGTATATTGACCTTCTATCCCAAAACAGCAAAAAATTAGAAACATAGAGGTATAATGGTTATTTGGTTATAAAATTATAGAATTCACTTTGAATTTATAAAACATATAAAATTAATCAAATTTTCCTATGAATACCCCACTTTTCATTCATCTTTAATGATCTTTATCTAATTACAATTTTTATTTCCAACTCCTCATCCATCAAATTATTACTAATTACTCTTCCTCTTTGTTAAAGGGCTATAGTCTACTATTCTATTTTTTATATATTTTTTCCCAAGATTTTACGTGTTTTATAAATATTATTTATTCTAATTTATTTATTCTTTCTTTTTTTAAAAAATAGTTGGACTTGCCCCTTTTTTAAAATTGAATCATGGAATTTTAGTTTTTCTAAATGAAGTGAAGTCAACTAAATAATGAAAAGAAATAATATTTTCTAAAACAATTATTGTTGGAACATTGATGGTTTGGCTAACTTTTCTTTTCAACAAAACCCAAATACAAAGTTAAATTGCAAATATGTGTCTGTGAACAATATCAAGTGATCATATGCAGTGTAATTAATAACAAAAAAGAAATATATGCTAAACAACTGATATAATATAATTAAAAAATCTTCCTCCTACTCCATATAAATCTTGACAACAAGTCCGGTGCATGACCCTAAATCCACTCATTTAAATGAGTTGATGGAGTGCCCTTAAAATAAGTATGAGAGAACACTAGAACTCCTAATAATGAAAAGCTTGACGAGACTTCTCCTTGGTCAAGTCAGCCTTTAGTCTAGATTCCTCTTTAAATTAAGAAACCTTTAAGATAGATACCCTATACCAAAATGAACCATGGAGTCTTTGTTCATTTCTCACGACCTATCTTGGTCATCTTGGGAGAACTCCCATCATCATTGTTAGAAATTTTCTAATAGACCATTACAATCTAAACAAAGGAAAAGCTTCTAGATGCCCTTGACAAGCAAGCACACTCTCAAAATCATTAATCTCTCCCTAAGAGATAAAATGAAACACAAGGGAGAGAAGAGAGTAACCCAAGAGCCGATGAATAAATCAAAACTTTAATCTTGATAGAAGTTCTTGGATATGTTTTGGGTACATAGCAATTAAGCATGGTCAAAATAAGCTATAAACAATATGGATAAATGCCCAAAACACCATTCAAAAGCTTTATATACTACGGTCTAATGTTCACTTATATAAGACTAACTAAAAATGACTACTCTAGTAAAATGAAAACATGGTCCAATCGACTAAATATTGAAAAAAATATAACGTTATATCCAATAGTAATATTCTAGTTGATTGAAAAGAGTTCCAAGCTGTTTGTCGTCTCCTAGTCCATGGCTCAAATAATCTTGTCAACCGCAAGTCCAATAAAAATATTTTGTTCTCCAAAACTAGCCTTCCTATTGAATGAAACAATTATTCCAATTGGTTATCACTTTAATCCAATCTAAGCAGCCTTTAGTTAGATTGTGAACTCCTTAAATGACCCAATAGTTCAAGACCTGATCCATTGATAAAAACATAACTCAGGAACACACCTAAATGACAATACTTAAAAATAATAAGCTCTAGGTACCATAATGTTTACCTACGTTATCAAATATCAATATAATCAATCTACCTAAAAAAAATCCAAGCTTACAACAACACATTCCACATGAGTCTTTGGGTCCTTTAGGTTTGACAATTATACATGAGGTTGAAAGTCTTCATGACTTTGGACTCGAACCATAAAATGCATCATCTAAGTTTGCTCACCTTAAACTCTAACTACTCTCACACACTTAAGTAAATAATTAAATGTAAATGACTAACTTAAATCTCATTTCCAAAGTATCAAAAAACTATAAGAGAAGAACCATTATCTTAATTAATAACATCATTAAATTTCCAATAAGGCAAAACATCAATAGAGTGGAATCTATTTTCATTATACGGAATTAAGGTTTTACATTCTCCATTTATTGCAAAATGTTGAACATCAATCATTCACAAGAGAGTGTTGACAACAAAGGAAGGGGAAGGCAACTTGCAAATTCCAAATAATTTATATGAAGTAGTTCTAAAACTCCAACTAGCAAAGAATATGTCGAAGTTGGACATGAATAAAATTTTCATTCACATTTTCCAATATGCAAAATTAGTATCATCATAAATTGGAGGATGAGTAATGGAATTTCCCTCTAGGAAATGGAAGCAATTTGCTTTGATACCACTGTAGGATCTAATAACATCAAGTAGAGAAGGTGAATAAATAGTTATTTTTCTCGCAAATAGAAAACTCAATTTAAATATCAATAACATGTATACATGCGTGTTAAGATTAGAGTCATAATATCATGAAATGGAAACAAAAATAACAAAGAATAACTCAACACTAGCACATGAATTTAACATGGTTTGGAACACTACGTTCCTATGTCCATTGCCATGGCACTTCATTGTGACAACCCAAAACAAAAGGCACAAAAACACTACTTGGCATAAGGCAATAAGGTGAGGCTCTACAATTTCTTCGAATTAGACCTCACAATAATGAACAATCAACACAAAAAAGATCCCACCAAATACAAGAAAGAGGAGTAAGTTTCTCAAGAAGAATAAGAAATAAGTACAAAAAAATTAAGGTTCACCCTACAAAATAAACAACAATAAGCATGATACCAGATTTACGAATAAGATCTTTGTCGATGAAAAATAAGTGATTGTCTATGATTATCACATAATTTGAAATCTCATAATGTGACAAGCAAAACAGTCAAAATGTATTGTTCCACTAAATTATCAAAACTTGATACTACTCTGCACAGACAATGTCTCCTTGTCATATTTCTTCTTCTTCCTCCTTCAACCTCCAACCATCAACGACACTATGTATCAAAATGTCAGCACGATATCATAAAGACTGAAACTTCGAAAAAGCACTATTTTTTCTATAATGAGAATAATAGTTTTATCTAAAGATGAAATATCCAAGGATTTTTAGAAAAGTTTATCCAAATATGGTAGAAAATCTTTTTCATAATATGAATTTCATATGAGAATGATGACTTTTCCTAGATAGAATGTCTAGAGGTTTTATAGAAAAGATGTTTTGAAGTTAGTCAAAAATTTGGTCTAAACAAAGATCATTTTTTAGTCAACTAAGCAAATTTTTTTTGTCGACTAAAGTCGAATATAAATGTTCATTGCAAGCTAGAACTCAAATTTTGTTCTCTTATTGAAAAGTTTAACTAAAGGTGTCCTTTTTTCTAGTAACCAAATAGCTCTAGTGACCAACCTTCAGTATTAAATCCAACAGAGAGAATTTTGATTGACAAAATGTTTTAGTCAACCACTCTCCATTAAAGAGTAAACTTTGGTGCCTAAAATAGCATAAATCACCTAAAAAATTATTACTAAGATTCTAGTTCCTTGTGTTCCAATTTAGTTGACTGAACAAAAGTTTTAGTCAACCAAACGCGATACAACATGGAGACTAGTTTCTATTTCATCTTTGATCGACCAATATAAAGTATTGGTCACTTATCCTGAAACACCCAAAATATCTCTTTAAAACTCCTAAAGAATTCTAAGACACCCCAAAAACACTTAATAGTGTATTTGTTCACATATGCAACAAAGGTCTAAAACTCCCTAAAATTAAACATGAGTGGTTGTCGATATTTAGCATAGAAAACAAGAAACTTGACCAATACCATGCTAGATGCGTAATGACTTCAAGAATAAGCTTTCTAGGTAAATATAACTGATCGTAGATGCGTGTTTTAGGTCTACCTATAAACTCAAAGCAATATCAACAAGATGAAAATTTTAAGATGCTTCACACTAGTCTTTACGTAGATTCATTCAAATTTAACATAATATCTGAGATAAAACATTGCATCGAAGACAAAACATTATATCCAAGACAAGGTCATTAGTCTAAACTAAGTGACTCAAATTAGTTGTCAAATATCAAAACCACATGATTAAACAAATAACAATTGTTGGAACTAGACTCTTCAACAAGTTTTAGGTGTCTCAAGCTATGATTAACAAACCAGGATAGAAATAGTGTCATGCCACCTATTAACATCCTTCCCTATCACAAAATACCTAAAAGATTGTTTTGATTATTTATTCTTTATTATTCCCAAGTCCGTATCCCTTTGCTTTCTGGAGCTACAAATATGATGATCCCATAGCAATTATCAAATGGAGTGCATTGCTATCTAGTTCTAAGCATCACCATAACCAAGAAGATTGCAAAGTTAATGTTGAAGGACTCAAAGTTCATTTACAAGGATCAGAAAACCACATATACTAAGAACATTCAAGAATGTCGTTCTCTCAGAAGCATATTATTTTGTAACATATCAAAAACTGTAAGTTTTTACCATCCCATTTTCATTAAATATCTTTCTTAATGTGTGTATTCGTAAGACAAAGAGTAGTTGACAAGTGTGGTGACAAGGACAAAAGTATTCTTGATTGACTTTTGGTTCAAGTGATGAGATGATAAAGATGTAGGTTTAACTAACAAAATATGGTGGGAAAATTTTTTGTTTGCAAAACCTTATTACAATAGTTACTAAAAGTTGTTCTCTAAAAAGATAAAGTTGGAAAGTTTATAATAAGTATAATCAAGTAACTTACAGGAAGCCACAAAGAAGCTATAAAAACTGCAGCTGCAAAGACGGATATACAAAGACAAGGCAAGAAGTATGGGAACCTACAAATATCAAACAAACAAAACTTACAAATAAAGGCATAGCAGTATATAACTTAGAATGGACCAAAACTAGTACCTTCCAAATAAAGAATCTTGTGAAAATATCTCAGGATATTTTTCTGCAGGCTGACAGACATCAAAAAAGAAAATAACGATAATATGAATTACACAATATACTAGTATAATGTTGATAAATATGTTTTTATAAAAATAAATCATAATCCAATTATTAGGCTTAAATCCATTCATATTTGGGATCATTTTTCATATGAGTGGACAAAAATAAATACATTTAAGGTATTGGAGTTCACTTATTGGTCATCAACCCATGAGTTGTATTGACAAAAGATCTTTATGTCATGCCAATTTCAAACTTCAAGACATGCTTGGCATGGTTTCCATTATGATACAACACAAATAAATCATACCACTCAATATTATTACTATGATATTTTAACAAGATGACAACAATCAGACTAACATCGACACTTGTAAATTGGGATCAAAATAATTGAACCAGAATAAGGATTGTCTCACATGGCATATTACGAGACCTAAGGAAATTTCCTTGATATTTGATTCCTCTATTTCCTCCCAACGTGATTCTCCCTTTCCAGTTACATACTCGAGATTGGCTGGCTCTAATTCAAAGGATATGTTACCATTTAGCTCCACTCAAAGTATTGTTCATCTCCTTTGGGTTGTATCTTTAGATCCTGTTGCCTCAATGGTTACTAGTTACTACCAAGGTTTAAAATTTCGATCCATGCCAGAGTTTCGATATATGACCGGAATGATACGGTTTCAATACCGTATCGTGTCATGCTGATACAATTTTGATACTTTTTTTAATATAAAATTTATTAATTAAAAATATTTTTATTAATATTTGATCGTTGTAGATGTTTATTATTAAGTTATATTTAAGATGTTTGATCTTATCTTATGAAATATTTGATTCTTATTGAGTGAAAGTCAATTTAAGTTAACTGAAGTCCATAAAAAAGGTTTAAACTATATTTAATTTAGATATATTTTGATCAATTTAAAATTAAGTCCAATTTATATATAAAATATAGAAATACATTTTATAAAGTTAGAAATTATATTATATTTAATTTTTTATCTAAGAAGGGAAAAGGATAACCATCTTTAAAGAGGTTAAGAGATTTTTTCCCTCTATTTACCTTAAGAGGTATTTTTTCTCTTTATTTATTTTAATGGAGAAAAAAATAATGAATGGATGAGGAAAAAAATTAATAGATAAAAGAGAAAAAAATGAAGAAGGCCACTGCAGGGGTCATGGCACCCTTCGCGACCTCATGAAACCTCCGCGATGTCACAATAGCCTCACGGTCACGGTGCCAATACGGTGTTGATCAGCGGGTAGAACAGTAAATTTCGCCTATGATGATTGACACGACATGAAATTGAAGTCACAGTTACTACTAATCTTAAATTTCCCCTTCTTGAGCAGAATCTGAAGTAGATACCTAAAGAGATGAGTGTCAATTACCTATGCACATTCACATTAATGTTCTCATCTTTGCGAATCTCATTTCATGTGCTCGATTCATAGCCCGAATGTCATTTTGTAAAACTTCCTTTTAAATTTTAGAGATACCTTATGATCATAAAAAAAAGTTGATGCCCTCCTCCATTTCAACCATCTTGCTTGTTTCATATTTAAAATATTTCTATTAAACCTCTCTATCATTTTGAAAAAACTATCCTAAATACTTAAAGCTCTTAGTTACAGGTAACTTGTCATCTCCTATTTTAACAATTATCTTGCTACATCTATTACTACTAAACTTAAATTTTATATATTGTGTCTTTACTTTACTAAACCTAATGAGTTTTACTTCTAAATATTTTTCGTCAAGATTAGAGCTTAGCATTTACTCTTTCACGTGTATCATCGATCAAAACAATATCATCTACAAACAATACACCATGATAACTTGTCTTGAATGGTGTTCAGTGAGTTCATACATGATTAATGTTAAAATATATATTGAGTTGACTCATGATGTAACCCTATCTTGATAGGAAATACATCAATTAATCTGTTTGGAGTCTTTACTCTCGTCATTACATTCTCTTACATATTCTTAATTATTTTAATATACGTTATGCTAACATCTTTCTTTTCTAGAATTCTCCACATAATTTTCCTCGAGACTCTACTATAAGCTTTTTGGTCAATGAATACTATATATAAGTCTTGCTTTTTTTTGATACTTTTTAATCAATTCCCTAAGTAGATGTATAACTTTTATCGTCGACCTTTCAAGCATAAATTCAAATTGATTTTTGATCATCTTAGTCTCCTTAATTTTTTTATATCACTCTTTCTTAAAATTTCATGGTATGACTCATTAATTTAATGCTCTATAATTCGCACAATTTTATATATCTCCTTGGATTTTATATAGAGGGAGGCACTTTCATACCTCCATTAGAATATTATTCCGTCCAATTATTTTTTAATTTTGCATCCCATTTAACGCCAATTCTACTTTTGAAATCTGAATTTTCTAATAAAAATTTAAATTTTTATATTTCTTTGATTTACTTAAATTTCCTAAGCTAAGATAGTTATCTAAACCTTTATTAAAACGTTGATGAAAATATTTCTTCCATCGCTCCTTTATTTACTCATTCTTCACTAATACCTCTCTCGCTTTAACTATTCTATAGATGTTTCTTTCCCCTTTGATATCAAGTTATCGATACAAGCATTCAAAAGCTTCATTCTTGACTTCACTCACTAATTTCTTGGCTTCATTCTTCTACCAATATGTGTTAAATTAATAATATCTTCATCTATGCATTTTTACATAATCACAAAAAGGTCCTCCTTAATGTAAATGCATGACTTTGCTACTTTAGAATTATTGATTCATGCATTGCCCAAGCAATGTAGAAATGTCATAAATGATAATATTTGAAATAATATTGTAGTATCCAAAAACCATGCTTATTATATCATAGTATAACTTATAGTGCACATAACTTAACAGTTCCCTTTAGGAAATTCAAGTGATATTCTGATAATGACAATAAGTACTTGAGAAAGTGGTAAACAAAACTTTGGCTTGGGCGCTAAGATGCTCATAAAATTACATTAAAGCACCTGAGCAAAGAAGCCTCCGATAGCTGGGCCAATTATAAGACCTATGCCCCATGCTGTTGTCACCTGAAATATATAGTAATCATTAATAAGTTCCTGAATCATGTGCAAAGATACTTGATGAATCAAGAAGTGATGAAGAAACTACAAGTGATAATCCAAGAGCTTGATGTTCTTCTCTACAAACTTCTATAGAATATGCCTGAAACATAGAAAAATCAAAAATATCTCATTCACAGTTTAGTTTTTAGTGAGAATTTATTTAACATAATGAAAGCCATGAAGGTATTTCTTCATACATGCCTTTATTGGGCCAAGTAGACCATTTAGTGATCCAAGAAGAAATCTTGTTGTAATTGCCATCCAGTAAGTAGTACTCAGCCCAAAAAGAGTGTTGAATACTATCCTGAAGTAGCAAGATTTACAAATAAATGGAATAAAAAACTACAAAGCAAAAAATAAAATATACCACCATAATACTTTCATGGTAGATGATGATCAGCAGGAACAAGATTAAGCTATACTAACACTGCAACAAGACTAATTGTTATAACAGGTTTTCTTCCATGTTGATCGGCAATTATTCCCCACAATAAGGAAGTCAATGCTCTTCCAAGCATAAACGAAGCTCCTTCAATTCATAATACAAACTTTCAGTGACTTCTATTGATGTTGAAATTAAATGCATCCCAATTTACTTTAATCAATCCATTGCAACATATTAAACAATCCCTTGTACAATTATAAGATACTCACCGACAAAACCTGCATAAAATCCAATATCTTCTTCTTTTTTGGCAACATGCAAGTCCCTTATCTAAAAGGAGAAACAAAAATGAAAGAAGTTAAATCTAATTTAATCTTATTTAGATGTGTACAAAGCATTTCTAAACTTATTCATCAATTACATTGTTCAACTATCCCTCATTAATCCCATGCTACAAATCCTCATTTTCTATTATGAGGATAAAGAATGTTTGTCAATCATATTATCAAAAGACTACTTATCATACATGCATATATCTAGGTGTTAAATCTAATCAATCCTCTATAAATATTATGATGCCGATGGGTCATTCCTTTCTCATTCACTATATTAAAAAAATAAGGCAATTCACAGGTAAGAGATTAAAGAGGAAAAAATAAAAGTCATGGTACAAGTGTTGATTAGGCACTTGTATTGCAGACATATTAATTATGAGAACTTGAATCTAGAATGGTCATTGAAATTGATCTGCTTCAACATCTTCAAATATGCAATGAATTCAAATTGCCATAAGTTTAAATTTTGATGATCATAGGCATTGCTTATATTACATTTATTTGGATGTTTCAATTTTAAA
>NW_027434600.1:0-2284 GCF_044706935.1 Curcuma longa
ATAATTCTTTGAGAACTTTGTAAGTTCCCGAAGATAGTTCAAGAGGCTTGTTCCCTCTCTGAAAACACAAAACAGAACAGAGAGGCCGAACTATCTGTTCTTCTAGTCGATGCATAGAAAGATAGGGACGGCAGCCATCACACTAGGGTTTCGGCTCCTCTCGCGAAGAAGATGGGAGCGCAATGCTAGGGTTTCCTCGCATCCCTCCTCTCTACCGTGAAGAAGATGACGACTGCAAGTGGAAATAGAGAAACCAGGGGTGCCGGCTCATGCTCACAGGAAGAAGAAAATCTGACAGAGGAGGCATCGCACAAACAGAGAGGAAAGTGGTGCTCGAGATAGAGTTTCCTCTCTGCTTTGCCTTCACCATGGTTGGCTGCATCAGGCAGAGCAGTCAGAAGAGATGGACGGAGCAACCGGCGCGCCACAACTCCAAAATCTCGATCTCCCCTATTTCTTCTCTATTTTGTCACGATGGAAGAGGCAATCGCTGATCGGTGATAGTTGATCAAACCAAGGTTTGATCAACGCATTTAGATCATTGGGCTTTTGTGTTTGGTTTACAGGATCCAAGATAAAGGGAATAATTTATTTAAAGCGGAAACGATAAACTTGCACCTTTTCTTCGGGATGTCTAGAATGATTAGATGACCCCTTGATCTTCTGCTGTATGTCCTCTCCTCTTCTCGAACGTTGTGTGGACAACGATCCTTCGAGATATCTCCACCAAAACTCTTCTCTTCAATGGTAAGCAATCAAGCAACCAAGCCTTCCTTTCTTCCGACCTTTCTTCTCCTTCCTTCTTGTTCTTGGCCGCCGGCCCAAAGGGGATGAAGTCACCAAAGGAGCGCCGGCCCTAAAGGGATTAGAAGAGGAGAAGCAAGCCTTGAGGGCGCCGGCCCTAAAGAGAGGAAGAGGAAGGGGTGGGCGGCGGGTGAAGAGAAAGGGGAATGGCTTCTTGTTGCCGCCGGCCACAAGGAGAGAAAGAACTTGATGTTGTGTTCTCTTTCGCCTCCTCTAAACCCCCTTTTATATAGCCAAGCCATCATGGAAATTTAAGAAAGATTCTAATAAATTTTCTTATCCAGATTCAGTTAGAAAAGTTCTAATAGAATCTTTAAGAAAAATTTATTAGAAACAATCTAATAAACTTATCTTATCTAGATTTATTTTAGAAATAAATCTTTTATAAGATTTTATTAGAAAGAATCTAACAATCTTATCTTATCTAGATTTATTTAGAAATAAATCTTTTAATAAGATTTTATTAGAAAGAAATCTAATAAAATCTAATGGATAAGATTAGTTATCTTTTTAATAAATTTCCATTCTATTAATTTTGTTCTTATCTTTAACAAAATCTTTTTAATTATATCTCGCTAATATTTAGCGAGATTCCATAATTAATATTTTGTTAATTTAACAAAATTAATTCACAAAATTTTATAATAAAATTTTGTACGAGAAGAGACGAAATTTCTTAGCGGAAATTCTTATAAAAAATTTCTTTCTTATCCGAATTTTTCTCGGAAAAATTCTAAATAAAATTCCAGAAATTTTCTTTTATAAATAGAATTTCCTATCCGAAATTTCTCACAGAATTCTTTTTCAGAATTCTTTCAGAATTCATCCGGAGGTCTTCCAAGGTCTTCTGAGGTCTTCAAGAATTCTTCCGAAGGTCTCCGAGAGGTCTTCAAGAATTCTTCCGAAGGTCTCCATGAATTCTTCCTGAGGTGGATTCGAGGATTTCCAGAGGCTACAGTAGGGACCTCGAGGAGGAATTGGTTTTGGCCTCCGATGGGCTTAAGCTTCCCATGTTCCTTCTGAACACACAGCTTAAGTCCATCAATAATAACTCATTCCACTAGAGAGTTATTATTGCACTACCGCACCAATCCCATATTATAATATGGGCTCCTTCTTACTATAAGTACATTAATCTCCCTGTGTTTAAGATATCGTATGTCCGTCAATTAAATGAGTTACTGACAACTCAAATTTAATCAACTTCTAATCCAAGAGTAGTACCACTCAACCTTTGTTATCATGCGGAACTAAGTCCACCTGCAGGGTTTACATGATAATCCTTTATGAGCTCCTCAAGGGGACATCATCAACCTAGATTATAGGACACAGTTTCCTTCTATAATCAACAACACACCATGTACATAATACTACTTCCCAACTCATCGGGCCTTTTGATCTATCGCTCTAAATCTCACCCGTTGATGAATCAAAGAAGTATATACTAAGTACATGTGTTTGTTATTATATTGGGATTAAG
>NW_027434601.1:0-2286 GCF_044706935.1 Curcuma longa
CTGTAGGATCGAGTGCACGTGAGAGGGGGGGTGAATCACGTGCTTTTTAAAAATTCGTTTGTTTAAAAATCAGAGTTAGAAACTTGTGCTTTGAAAAGCGTGCAGCGGAAAAATAAACACGAAGCGATAAGAGAAAATAAATAAGAAAGACACAAGTAATTTTTTTTCTTCGTTCGGAGTCGTCGACGACTCCTACTCGAAGGCCCAGGTCCCTTGGACCTTTCCTGTGGGCAATCCACTAAGTCTCTCTACCAGAAAAAAAACTCTGGTAGAGTAGGCGAATACAATAAGAAAAAGTGTGACAACCCCACACTTTTAATTTTTAAATGAGTGAAGACAATAACTATTAAAAATAACTTTTTCGTTACCCAACAATAGAAGATTCTCGATGAGCTTGGATGTTAGGGGTGATCTTCCGGCAGAAGTTCGACGTAGTCGTGTCAAAGCTCGGGCTGCTGCAGAAGAATGACGTTGATCGAAGTTCTGTGATTCATGTACTGACCAAGGCTTTATATAGAAACTATTGAGTTTATCCAGATCTGCAAATGTTTAAAAAAAACGCAAAACTTGATCCATGCATTGCAGTTTATTTTATCTAGATTTAAAAGATAATTTAAATAATATTTATTTTATTCTCTTTAAATATTTATTATAGATAGAAATAATAAAATTTCATATTAACAAAATAAATAATAATAAAGATTAATTTTGTTTCACATGTAAAATTAACTTTATCCATAAATAAACCATATAAAATAGAGTTAGTATAATGATAAAATATATTAAAATATAGAATATTTAGAATTAATTAGATCCTGTCACTCCAGACCAGGATCTAACCAGGACTCAACTTAGATCACCAAAGTGGGTCTAAGTTGGACCGCGCCTAAAGTCCAAAATTGGACTCGTCCTCACTGGTTCGCTCCTCCAGTGACTTACCTCACTTACCTCGTGCAGCTCTACTTGACTTCTTAACCCACTAGGACTTCTTGCCAAGGCTCAACCACCCTGGTCTTTCTGCCAAGTCTCAACCAACTTGGTCTTCGGCTAGTTGTCAGGCTCCGCGGACCCAACTGGACTTCCTGCCAGTGCTCAACCACCCGGACTTCAGCCTGGTGTCTGGTTCTAAGTCTTTCGACCCTGCACACTTAGTAAAGAGATTAAAAACAACAACATAACTTTAACCACTTTGTCATACATCAAAATCTGAGTTTGATCGTTAGTGCAAACTGCACCAACACCTTCCAAAGAGAATTAAAACCGAACCGGAGAGAATCCATCGGATGCAACTAGATCTCATCCAACGGTTCTAATCTATTTTCTTTCAATCTTCTTTATTTATTTCGATCCAATGGATGCAACTTGATCTAATCCCACGGATACAAGCTGATCTCATCCATTAACTCATCCTACGGTCGAGAACTAATCTCATCCAACGGTCGAGATTAAATCTCATCCGACGGCTGAGAACTAATCTCATCCGTTTGATTGCATCCTTTTGAAGATGTCTTTAGGCTACAGTGGGGACCTCGAGGAGGTATTGGATCTGGCCTTCTGATGGGTTTCGGATCCCGTATTCAACCTCGAATACACACCTACATCCATCAACAACGATCCATTCCACTAGAGGATCATTGTTGCACTACCAATCCAATCCCCAAATTACGTTTTGAGTTCCTTCTTATTATTTTATGCATTGCTCTTCGTGTTTAAGATATCGTATGTCCGTCAATTATCTGAGTTCACTGACAACTCAATAATCAACATCTAAGACCTTGAATAGTACCACTCAACCTTATTGTCAGTCGGACTAAGTCCACTTGCAAGATTTGACTTGACAATCCTTATGAGCTCTCCAAGGGGACATCATCAGCCCTATTGGGACACGGATTCCTTCTATAATTAATGGCACACCGTATGAATAGCAACATCACCCAACTTACCGAGAATATTTGATCTGACGGAAAGATCTCACCCTTTGGTAAATCAAAGCAATAATTACTAAGTATAGGTGCCCATTTATTACATCGGGATTAAGAGTGCATAAGTATAATAACAGAGGTCTTGTTCAATTTGCGAGTCAGTGTAAATCGAACAACCTCAATGGTCCTACTCAATACACACAAAGTGCACTAGTGTAATTCTACAGTCAAGACAGACAGTCACCGAATTACACTACAACCGTTCTCGATGGTTTGTCCAAAGCCATCTTGGTTGTGAGCCTTAGTTTATAATTCATAAGGGACCGATAATCATGGTCTTCTGTGTCTCACAGACACCAAGTTA
>NW_027434602.1:0-1404 GCF_044706935.1 Curcuma longa
CATGTCATTAAGTGATATTACATCGGTCGAAAATCGTTGTTAAATTTGATGTTAAACAGATATTACAACGGTTTTTCACCGTTGCAAAATCGATGTCGTTGAGTGATATTACATCGGTCAAAAACCGTTGCTAAAATTGATGTTAAACAGATATTACATCGGTTTTATACCGTTGCATAACCGATGTCTTTGAGTGATACTACATCGGTACTACATCGGTTACAAACCGATGTCGTTGAGTGATATTACATCGGTTAAAAACCGATGTCTAAAATGTCAGATCTTTTACATCGCCTTCATAGACATCGGTCGATTTTCTCATAGACATCGGTTTTCCACCGATGTCTATGACTGTTTTTCTTGTAGTGAAATGCAGGAAATAAGACTTATCTTCCTCCTTGGATTGCAAACTCGGCGTAGATGGGATGAGGATGGACTGGAGCAGTCGGATCGGTGGATGGATCGTCGAATCTCGCTCCGAAATAGGCGTCGGTGGCTCTAGAACAGCTCCGGTGGCTCTCCAAGGTCTCCCCCCTTTCCTAGGTCTCAACAAGGACCTATTTATAGTGCAGGTCACGAGTGCAGCACGCCCCCGTGCACACGGCCGTGCTTTTGAGGCACGGCCCAGTGTGGGCACAGTCGGTGGAGAAGGCACGGCCGTGTCTTGGAGGCACGGCCTTGAGCAGTGAGGCTTCTGTCCGGGGGCCCGGCCGTGTCTAGGAGGCACGGCCATGTCTAGTCACTGCACTGCTGGGAGGCACGGCCGTGCTGGGAGGCACGGCCATGTCTAGTTACTTCACTGTTTGCAGGCACGACCGTGTCTGGGAGACACAGCCATGTCTAGTCTCTTCACTGTTTGGAGGCACGGCTGTGTTCTTGCAGCAGACACGGCCATGTCTCACTCATAGGCATGCCCATGCCTCAAAAACACACCCCTGCCTTGACCCTGGCACCCCCTGCTTTGGATTGCATCTAGAAGGTAGCATGTTCCTTATGCCATTTAGATCATCATGGAGTTGGAACCAGTCAAAACACTCTGAATGAAAGTTGTAGATCTTTAAGTTGGCTCCATTTTGATAGGTGGCACGACACATGGTTCAGTCGGAGCTAAAAGTTATGCCCATTTTACTTTCAGTCTGCAGTGCAGTCCGGATGAGACACGGCCGTGTTCAAGCCCTGTAAAGTGAGGCACGGCCTTGGAAATGATGGGGCACGGCCGTGCCTCATAGGCACGGCCTATAGAGGGCCCTTTTCTGTAGAAAAGCACGCCCGTGCCTCTTGGGCACGGCCTAGAATGGGTGTTCTTCTATTGGATCAACACGGCCTGGAGTTGGAAGTATTCTGCGAAGGAGGCATTCCCGTGCCTTTTATCACGGCATAGAGGAGGAATACTTGGGAACTCCC
>NW_027434603.1:0-22974 GCF_044706935.1 Curcuma longa
TTGTAACACCCGTATTTTCCTCACTTAAGATTATTGGTTAGATTTAGAATATTTCATAAAGAGATAAGGGTTAATTATAAATTATAGCGCTTAAAAATTCTCAAAAATAATTTTAGAAATATTCTATAATTTTTCAGGAATTTTAGAATATTTTTCTGGAATTTTTAGATTAGCGGAAGTAGCAAAAATAAATAGGAGCGTAAATGTCCTAGATGAGATTTGAACCCGCAACCTTTAAGAATTGCAAAAATAATTTCAATAACCAAGAGAGTCAGGAAGTCTGTTCCGAAAAAAAAGGAACCGAAATTTAATTATAGTCGAGTTAGGTTTAAAAATCGGAAAATGTCCAAGGCTAGATTCGATCCTGCGACCTTTTAAAATTTAGGACTCTTAAAATAGTTCCAATAACCAAGTGCCCAGCAAGTCTGTTACAAAAAAAAAGAAACCGAATTTTATTTATCGGCGATTTAGGTCTAGGAATCACTTAATATAAATAGGAGGCTTAAGAGAGGGTTTTCATTATCTTCGAAAACCCTTCCCTCACCTCTCGCCCAGAATGTCGTCGCCCTCCTTTCTCCTCCCTCTCGGCGCCCCAAACTCGAAGAACGAGGAGTCCGTCCCCTAGGATCATCAGGAAGACTTCCGGAGAACTTCTTCTACAAGGACGCTCCTCTCCGCGAGAAGAACGCGTAGACATAGGAAGATCGCCGAGGAGATTTTTTTTCTCTAACGGAAGAATTGTAAGGAAATTAGCGCAGAAGGTAAGTACATCTCTCACCTACAGTATGAGTAGTTCCGTTGTTTTCCGTATTTTTCCATAAACATGATTTTGTTAAAACATATGCATGATTTTGTTAAAGCATATGTAAATAGTAGAATTACATGATATAAGAAGTAAGATATTGTAATATGAAAGAAAGTACTTTATTTTGATGTTGACAAGTACCGGACCGTGAGGTGTCCAAGGGATGGGCTCCATAAGTTGCCCCTAGGCCGCGAGGTGCCTAGTACGCTCTAATCGACTTCGGTGGCTAGCTACCCCGGATCGGTTAGGGATGCGCGCATTGGTACTTTGTCAGGGCCCAAATGATGGATGTTTAATATGTTTAATTATTATGAAATAGTATGTTTTGAAAATCCCCTCACATGTTTAGATATGAACATTCATGTTGCATAAATCAGTTATTACGAAGTTTTCTATGTTTTTGTGAGTTAGATGATGTACTTACTAAGCGTTGCTTATAGTTTGCATTCCTCATATTGCAGATAAATGAAAGGAAAAGTTATAGGAAAGAGGAGGCAGCTGGAGAAGTGTTTGATGTGTGGTGTCGGCGGAACCGCGGAATAAGATCAAGAATTATATAAATGTTTATTTTATGTCCAAGAATTTATATTTATTTCTTTTGCTTCCGCATTCTAAACAGAAAAAGAAAAGTTTATTTGAGTTATTTTATTTAATGAGTAAAAGTTAAGGAAAGTTTAAGTACGTAATGTCTCCCAAACCATCATTCCATAATTGTTTCAGCTCTGCAATCAGTGGTTGCATGTAAACATCAATTAACTTTTTCGGATTTTGAGGGTCAGGCACAACCAATGTTAAAAACATATACGGTATTTTCATACACATCCCAGGTGGCAGATTATACGGAGTTAATATAACTGGCCAACAAGAATAATTTCTTCCTGATTTACCAAATGGAGCAAATCCATCAGCACATAGACCCAATCTTATATTCCGAATTTCCTTCGCAAAATCAGGATATGTTCTATCAAAATTTTTCCATGCCTCTGCATCTGATGGATGACACATTAGATCATGTTCTGTTTGATGATTAGCATGCCAAGTCATATGTTCAGCAGTGGCTTCTGATGCATACAATCTTTGTAACCTAGGAGTCAAAGGCAAATAAAATAGCTGACTGTATGCTTTACGTCGTTGTTGAGGCTTATTGGTTCTCTTGTACCTAGCTTGATTACAGAATTTGCAAATATCTGCATTTTGATCTTCTCCCCAATATATCATACAACCATCTCTACAAGCATCAATCCTTTCCACCGGAAGACCTAAGTCTTTCACAAGTTTTTTCATACTATAAAAATCAGTAGGCAAGTTGTGATCACGCGGAAGTGCCTCTCCCATAACTTGAACAAAATCATTAAAACAATTTTCAGACACATTATGCTCTGCTTTTACATTCAATAATCTTGCAGTGAGAGATAATTTAGTGTGAGTGTCACAACCAGCCCACACAGGTTCATCTGCAGCACTTAGCATTTCTTGAAATTGTTCATATGTCTGATTATTTAAATTCTCATAAACATTTTGTTCTTGTACCCCCTCAAATGGTGATGTATAAGCAGAAAATATTTGTTCATCGGTTGGAGGACAACTAGAGCTTGCAAAACTCGGATCAGAAAATAAATTATGACCTCCTGGACTCTGATATGGATTGAATTGATTATAAGTACTTTGATCACCACTCATTGACGCTTGTATATTTTGTCCATAATATTCCTCGTCAGGTATAAATGGTTCACCATGGCATGTCCAATTATAATAATTCGGAGTAAAACCAAATCTACACAGATGTTCCTGAACTTTGTCACATTTTAAAAATTTACCATTGTGACATTTTCTACACGGACATCGTATCTTTTCTCCATCCATAAATTCAACATGAGAGGTTGCAAATTCTAAAAACTGTTGCATTCCAACAATATACTCATCAGTTAAACCTTGACGGTTAGGTTTGTTCTTTCTATACATCCAACCCCTTTGATTCTGCATTTTTAATTTCCTGTTTTCAATTTAATAAATTAATAAACTAAACTATAACATATAAAACATAAACCTAATTACATAAAAAACAACTATACATATAAAACATAAAGCTAACATATCATAAGACATACAAAACATTTCATAATTAAACTCTATAACAATCATAAATTATACGAAATAGTCCATAATTACTTGATCTATTTAACTACAGTGATCGAAAATTACATGGCATTTTTTTTGCACAATAAAAAATATCATGTAATTCCGATCACTATAGTTAAATAGAAATGATAGTAATCATGGATATATATTAATTAATAATAAAAAATTGATACTTACAACACGTGAGCGCAGGAGATGCGTAGGACCTTCACACCTCAAAGTAGGACCTGCACAATAAAATAATAACAAATGTTATATTATATAACCAAGATAATTACTTAAAAGATATTAAAAATAATTAAATTAAGATACACTAACCCTAACCCTAAACCCTAATCCTATTCAATAACCCAAACCCTAAACATCAATCACTAATCCTAACTTTAAACCCTAATGTTATTCAATATTTGTCTAACCCTAAACATCGATCACAAACCTGATGTGCGTAGGATGTATACCTGTTTTCATGCTTTATTTGCACATCTTTCTGAGCTTATTGCTTTATTCTTATGTATGTTGCATCCCTTATTCATGCATTTAGGCATATATTCTACATTTCCTAGTTCGGAGATCTGCTCGTGCTTTAACATGTTTCAGGGTGGAAATTGGAGCGAAAACGGGCAAAACGGAGTATTATTGAAGATCAGGCAAGACAGGGCCGTGCCTCATAGGCACGGCCATGTCTATTCAACTTCTGGCCGTGTTTCAATGGGCACGGGCGTGTGCCAAAATCCCCTCAGCAGCAGCCAGAGGCCGTGCCTCAAAAGCACACCCGTGCTTCAAAACAGAATCAAGCCAGTTCATGGCCGTGCCTCCAAAGCACGGCCGTGTCTTCACCTTGGAGCCAGCCTCAGCTGAAGGCCGTGCCTCACAGGCACGGCCGTGTGCAAGAACAGAAGAGCCCAAGCAGCAGGCCGTGCCTCAGAAGCACGGCCGTGTCCAGCCAACTCAGCTCCAGCCAGTGTGTGGCCGTGCCTCCCAGGCACGGCCGTGCCATCAAACAGAAGAAGGACTACTCTGAGCCGTGCCTAAGAGGCACGGCCGTGCCCCTGATCCGAGACTTCACAGCTTCAGGCCGTGCCCACAAGGCACGGCCGTGCCTTACCTTGTGCCGGAAGCCAACACAAGGCCGTGCCTTCCAGGCACGGCCGTGTGCACGGAGGCGAGCTGCTACCGAACCCTGCACTATAAATAGGTCTCTTTGGAGACCTAGCAAAGGGGGGAGACTTTGGAGAGCCACCGGAGTTGTTCTAGAGCCGCCGACGCCTATTTCGGAGAGAGATTCGACGATCCATCACCGATCCGACTGCTCCAGACCATTTCCATCTCATCTACGCAGAGATTTCACTCCGAGGAAGAAGATAAGTCTAGTTTCCTGCATTTCTTGTTTATCTTTGGGAACAAGATGTATTTCTCTTTCCTTTGGATTGTATTCTCCTCGATATGGAGTAGATTTCCCTAGATTCTAGGATGTAGGATAAATCAGATGTAATGGATGATTGTATTTGGATTTGATTAATCTACCGTTTTCTATGAAATACTGTGCATTGCTTTGTGGATTTATGCTTGTACTTGATGATAAATTGTGTGTGTGAATCCATGAGGGTAGGGATTTACTATGAATTGGAGAATCATTAGGCCGTATACCGGGGCGCTCTGTAAAAGGGGCAGACCTTGAACCGGGCGAGATTCCGAAGGGTTTTCTAATACATAGTTGAATTCTTATGAGGAATAGTTAGCGGTCATTCGTTATTGGGGAGAGATCCGTAAAAGGGTATCTAGTGACAGTGGATAAGGTTCTTTTAGTATTTCCGGGGCGCCTGAGTGACACGGGCAGACCTTGAACCGGGCTTCTAGAACCGTTTCAAACCAATAACGAGTGACGTAAGAACACCAATGATTTAATTCGAGGATACCTGACGAGGTTGAATTGGATAATTTGGTTGACATTCCTACAATTGAACAGTTATTGAGGAAAGGTAGAGGATCCAAGTCGATTAATCCATTCTCTGAGGAGTCCGAAATCCTAGGATCGCTTCACCCATCAGTGTCACAGTCGATCCCTTTCTCCGACTTTTAGGATAAAGCACTTTAAAACACTCCTTTCTCCCCCACACAACTCATGATCTATATTCTCTCCACCTTTTTGTGCTAGATTTAGTAAGTAGTTCCACGGTCCCTGTGGATTCGATCTTTTTATTACTTGGCGATATTCCGTGCACTTGCGGAAGCACATCAACGGAAAACACCAAAAATAAATCAAGATCTTACCCTAAAATACGCCCTTCGCCGGCCGGTGTCGTCGCCGTTGCAGTCGGAGGGCCGATCGGAGAGGAAGAAACAGGCGGGAGCAGCAGGGGACGCGAATCACAGCGGAGAAGCGGAGAAAGGGGGAGAAAATGGCGAGGAAGAAGAAAAGGGATCGGGGCGGAAAGATAAGTTAGGACGTTTTGCGACGAATTATAATTCGTCGCAAAGGTTGTCACCAATTTGCGACAAATAAAGTTTTTCGTCGCCAAATTGGCGACAACTTCACTTTTTCGTCGCCAAATGCATTAAGTTAACAGGGCCCACCGAGGCGCACGCGGGTTTTTAGGCGATTTGGCGACGAAAATGGAAATTCATCGCCAAATTTGCAACGAATTTACCTTTTCGTCGCCAATTTTGCGACAAATTTCCATTTTCGTCGTCAATTTGGCGATGAATATCCATTTTCGTCGCCAACTGACATAAGTTTACAGGGTCGGGCGTGGCCACGTGGCTATTTTTGTCATATTTGGCGACAAATATCGTTTTTGTCGCAAAATTTGCGACGAATAATATTATTTGTCGCAAAATGGCAACGAATTAATTTATTTGTCGCAGATTGGCGACGAATTTTGCGACAATAAATTTTCATTCCAAATTGGCAACAAAAAATTATCTGTCGCTAAATTTGTTGCTAATCTGCAACAAATACATTTTTCGTCGCAAAAGTTGTCCCTAATTTGCGACGAATTTATTTCGTCGCTAAATTGCGTCGCAAATAGGCAGTATTTTTGTAGTGCTTTTGAACCTAGCAAGGCTAGCGTTGGACCTAGTATTCGCAAAAAAAAATCAAATATAGTGTAGCTGGTAACATTATGTTAAAAATGTGAATAAAAAAAAGAAGTGGAAAGGAAAAAACGAGACTTTATTGTGAATGAGACTTTAGTCCCACATTAGAAATTTCAAGGTATTTTGGTTAGTTTATTATGTGTCACAAGCATAGATGTTATCAACATATGTATGGTGAGAGACTCTCTCTCACGCGTGAGCCAGCAAGTGGTGTTGTAAATCGAGGGTCCGAATTGCATTGACCCAAGTTGACTCGTTTGCGAGCACAACCTACATGAGACAAATATCGAACCATTGATTGAGAATCAGTAACCATCAAGTGAAATGACCGACCATTAATTGACTATTGAACGTCGCCATGGGGTTGAGCTCTGCTAGACGAGGATCTACCTGTGATAGTGTTCTAGTATAAGCTTAGTTTGTCGCAACTGACCTATGCTTGGGGTGATTATGGTTCCACCATCCTATCCTAGGAAACGAATGCCCATTATAACTTCAAAACACAACTGGAGGAGGATGAATCTATTTTAAAGAAACTGTATAACATAAGTCCCGGTAACTCATTCGAATCAACCATGGAGAAAGGGCAGAGAAGTTCAATGGGTTAGGAACCTCCCAAGCATTCGAATCAACCATGGGGAAAGGGCAGAGAAGTTCAATGGGTTAGGAACCTCCCAAGCAGCTGGATGCGATTGATGTTCAAACTGCTTTATGTATAACATGAAGAGAACAACTAAGAAGTTGTGGGAGTCCTTGGATAAAAAATACAAGACAGAGGATGTGGGGGCCAAAAATTTATTATGGTTTGTTTTCTAAAATACAAGATTGTTGACTCTAAGACAGTAATCAACCAAGTCCAAGAGCTTCAAGTAATAAAGATATTTCTGCATAAAATGAATCATAATAGAGACTTTAAATTGGTAGAAATGATCAAGCAGTACTTTCCTATGATTCCGATCTAGAGTAATACTCCTATTCACTGATTAACAAAAATAACTATTCAAAATGAATTAATCCTTTATTTATTTTTTGGATAAAAAATACAAGATAGAGGATGTGGGGGCCAAAAATTCATTATCGGTTGTTTTCTGAAATACAAGATGGTTGACTTTAAGACTGTAATCAACTAAGTCCAAGAGCTTCAAGTGATCTTGCATGAGATTCACTTAAAAGGCATGATGCTGAGTAAAACTTTCAGGTGAAAGTTATTATTGAGAAGCTGCCTATCAGCTTGAAGGACTTCAAAAACTACCTGAAGCATAAGTGGAAGAAGATGAATATGGAAAAACTCATTGTTAGACTTTGCATTGAGGACATCAACAAGAGTTTGGAGAGAGAATTGTTCTCTCATACTACTGCGAATGCCAACGTGGTCGAGTATGTAGGATCCTTATTGTTGGTGCAGGGAGCACCAGATGATCAAACTTGAGTTTTGATAATAACCAAGGGTTCAAGTTAAGTATGTGAAGTGGACTAATAAGCTGAACTAAGTGTACAGGTAAGCCATGAAAGTCCTAGTTATGGCTAGGCAAAGAAAGTCATAGTCTGGAGGACTAGGAAAAGGAAGTTCTGGTTTAGAGGATTAGGCAAGGAAGACCTAGTTTAGAGGACTGGGCAAGGAAGTCATGGTTAGGGGGACTGGACAAGAAAGTCCTAATCAGGAGGACTGGACAGAAAGTCTTGGCAGATCAGAGCATTAGGCGGGAAAGTCTAGGCGAGTTTGGAGGATCGAACGTTTAATAGTGGAAATCATGGGGGTCAAGGATCAAGGCTGAGCAAAAATCTAATAGGTCTAGAGGACTGGGTTGCCAAAAGATAACTTCTCCCGAGTGGAGTGGATGAGGATGCATTCCCAAAAAAGAGAATAATAGACATCAGTCTGACCTAAGATTTCATTAAAAATCTAAAGTCAAGATCAGACAGTTTGCCAAAATTATAAATTCCTACTTATGTTTCTTATACTAGACTAATTTGAGATGTAGAAAAGGAGGGACTAAAATTTTGAGTTTTAGATGCTCTTATTTGGATCTAGGCGATCAGATGATCTAGGCGCCCGGAAGGGATCTAGGAGCCCGGACGTCAGTCGATTGGGCCAATGAGGCAAATGAGATGACAAAGTCCCAGTGGTACGGGATCTAGGAGCCTGGACGTCAGTCGATCGGGCCAATGAGGCAAATGAGATGACAGAGTCCCAGTGGTTGGGACACCTCAGCCTCCAAGCGCCCGGAAAGGTTCCAAGCACCTAGATCGAGATAAAACGTTGTCGAGTCAAAGTTGATCCGACTACCTCTACGTCAGCATCCAGGCACCCGGAAAGGATACAAGCACCCGAAAGATGCTGAGTCAACGTCGAAAGCAGATTGATAGGATGACGTGGAGGCGCTTGGAAGGACTTTCAGGCTCCCAGATAGACCTTTATAAGCAGCGGCGAGGGAAAATCCTAAACATCATTTCATAATCCTAAACATCATTTCATACGCTACTACAACGACTTTTTGCACACGAATAGCTAATCCAGTACGTTGTTGTAACGCCAGGGAGCTGCACCGACTTCTACGTTACAACTCTATTTCTGTAGTCGATAATCTTTTCATTTTTACTTTTGCACTTAATCTTTAAGGATGGTAAAGGTTTATCGTTCCTAACCTATTTTTGTAAAGAGAAAACTCCTTCTCGTAAGAGGGGAGTTTCATAGTGGATTTTTCGTCAGAAATGATCAAGGATCGTGGGCCTTGGAGTAGCAGTCTGTGACTGTGAGCCTAGTAAATAAAAGTATATCTTTCTCTTATTTCCACTACACTTATTATTTCAGCACTTTGATTTACGTAAGATTTTTCGAATGAGTGAAAAAGTGATAAAATGTTATTCACCTCCCCCCTCTAGTGCTTTAACTCGATCCTACACTTTTGACTCCTGGGATGCAGGAAATCCAAACAGATCTAGAAGATCAAGGTTTGACAAGGTAAGCTCCTAGAGTGGAGTGGTTCTTCTGAAAAGAAGAATAGGTAAGGATGAGTCCTCGTGCCAAGGACATCTTTAGGCATTGATCCGACTGAGAGATTCACACTAATTTTGAAGTTGAGATCAGATAGTAAATATATTGTCAAAATCTGATTATCATATTTCTATGTTAATCATTGTTTTGTAGGATCAGTAAACTAATTGATTGAATTGGTAGATCAAACGATCGATAGACCGATCAACTAGTTGGCAACCCTAAATAGTAAATTGAACACTGAGTTGGCAACCTAATTGTCTAGAGTGCTAACGTAGCATCCAACGTGGACTAGACAACTAGTGTGGCATAGGATAATGACTAACTTGATGATGTGGCACATGATAACGTCGAGTTCTACTAACGTAGCACAAGGGATAACAACTAACTTGTTGATGTGGCAGAAAAGGGTTATCAGCAAGCTGATGTGGCAAAAGGTGGTTGGAGGATGGCTAGATCGATAGACCGATTTGGATGATCGATACACTGATCAATCAAATCTGGATTTGAATCCCAAGGCTATCGATATACTGATCAGCGATTAGTAGACCAATCAAGTCCTATAAAAGAAACCACATCAGCACCCTAGACAATTGATCGGTCTACCAATCGTTCGATCTACTAATCGTTCGATCTACCAATCCAATCAATCAGTTTACTGATCCTGTAAAATAATGATTAGCACAGAAATATGATAATCAAATTTTGTCAATAGATTTACTATCCGATCTTGACTTCAAAATTTGCATGAATCCCTTAATCGAATCAATGCATAAAGATGTCCGCATAACGAGGGCTCGTCCTTACCTGTTCTTCTTTTTGAAAGAACCACTCCACTCCATGAACTTACCTTGCCAAACTTTGATCTTCTAGATCTGTTTGGGTTTCCTGCTCAACATCCAATCGCTTGACTCCCAAGACTTCCTAACTTGATCTCCAGTTATCTCTGACCTATCAAGTGTTTCCTGCTAGATGTTCAGTTCATTGAACCATCTAGACTTAGCCACTTGGTGTACTCGATCTGCTAAGACTTGTCTTGCCTAGTCTGGTCCAACTGACCCACTAGAGCTTTTGCCTACCTAGTATTATCTACTAGGACTTCCTAGGTAGGGCTACCTGCATAGTAGATTAGTATTGTTAGATCACAAACAAGCTTAACTTTGAACTTTTGCCATCATCAAAACCTAAGTTCAATTATCTAGTGCTCCCTACATCAATAATCTCCTCCTTTTTATTATGATAATCCAATTTAAAGTTAATATGTATAGTTGTCCAAAAAATTGAGTTAAAAAAATTAACACATAACAACTTAGTTTTCAGAGATCTCCCCCTAAAAAATAGCTTTGGTGTTTTTTTTTTAAACCTTAACTTTCAACCTCTCTGTCCCCCTTTGACATACATCAAAAGCAAGGGAAACTTAAAGAGATAAATGGTAAGGTTTGTTTTCAAAACTATTCCCAACTGATTAACTCTTAAGTATGTGGAATTAGATTTGAAAAAGTTAGTTGAAGCATTTAGAAAAAATTTAGATAGAGCTTAATTATTCTAAGTCTTCAAAAATATAAATTTTCAAAAGAAATGTGTTTAAGTCACTTACCATTTTTAGGAAATAAATAAGTTAAAAATATTTTACAAAGGAGTTTTTCTAAAGGGAAATTTTTTAAAAAATAATTTAGGTGTAAAATTAATTTTCAAAATAATGTTAGGATTAAAAAGAGAGTTTTCAAAATTAAATTTTAGGGTAAACTATCTTTTCAAAAATAATTTTAACCACTATTTTTTAAAAATGATTACAAATGAAAATGAGTTATGCATGAACTTTAAAAAAAAATAAAAAATTTAAAAATAATTTTTTAAAAAAATAAAATTTCAAAATGAAATTTCAAAATGTAAATTTTAAAATGTAAATATGAAATTTTAAAATTTAAAAATGAATTTTTGAAATTTAAAAATAAAATTTTGAAATAAAAATGATTTGCTCAAAGAATTTTTAATAAATTAAACAATTGAACTAATTTATACTTAAAACAAATAAGTAATAAATTGTAAGATTAGTGAGCAAGATTAGGTTATAAGAGCCCAAGTATGTTTATTATAATAGTTAAAAATAAATCATCTAGTAAATTATTCTTATTAAAATGTCTAACTTTTGTTATTAGTTGACTATCATAAGATAATAATTTTTACTAAGTTAGTCAAATTAAGTGTACATTTCTAATTAATCATTTACTATGAATGATCACTTAACTTGATTAATTTGATATGATATTTTTAGGCCATATTTATGACTATGCACTGACATAAACATCTGAAATTAAGACTCTGATCATATGCATTTCATACCATTCTAAATTATAAAGCATGTTAGTCTTAGTGGTTTTATGAGATGTGTTTTCAATTTTACTTATTTAAAATTAATTATGAATCTAAAAGGGTTATCTGACCTTGTGTTAGATTCAGACTTAGCTTTGAGTTAGCCAAACTGGTATTTTTATGATAAGCTTCTAGGTAGTGATGAGTCACAATGGACATCATTAAAGTAAACACATATCTAAGATAAAGCTTTCCTAAAACAATCGGCCTAAGGAACTTAGTACTAAGTCCTGGTCTAACTAGCTCGTGTTGAACTGGGGTAGCTTCAACTAGTTTCACTAGTCAATTGCACCAGGTAGAATGCTCATTATTCACCTAAACATTCTTCAACTAAGCTTCCCTAACCAACTCAATTTGTTCCGATGATATGTTGTCAAGATTAGGTTAAGCCTTTTTTAACTAACCATTCTAATTTAAGCACAAATTAAACTAAACATAAATAATAAAAGTAGTAAATCATACAATCATGCATTTTATCTAATTATGAAAATATTTTTTCTATTGGCTCCCCTAGATCATGACCTTGATGGGGTATATTCAAATATGAATCTGATCTTTAGGAATCCAATATTAATTTAGTCCAACTTGATTAGTCAAGTTAGACTTAAGAACCTATGTTTGGACTATAGATTTACTATTTCGATTATCTAACAATAAATATGTTTTGAATCATTTCTTAGCCTTATATCCTATTTTGTATCGATTGTATACATCTCTTTAAGTTCCAAGTATCATGTCAAGGTACTTGGAGTCTGAAGTAAACCACTCCACTGAACCTTTAAGGTCCTCCATGTTGATCATGTTCAGTTGAGGAATTTAGGCTAGTCTTCTCTTAAGAATTTCTTCCTCCTTTTGGAGAGACTTAATCCGAATATTTGACTTGGCTAATGTTTGAGTCAGATATCTAATTATATCATATAATCTATCTACTGAGCTAAGACTTATATTGGATTTCATACCTTAAAAATGGATACGGATTCATAGCTCAACTCAAACTCAGCTTCGGATTAGAACTCCGATTTGGACTTGTTCTCAGACGCGGTTCTTGCCATCATCACCAAGTGACTCACTTGCTCTTCTTCTTCCTCTAAAGATGAAGATTCGTCTCATGTTACCTTCAGACCTTTCTTTGTCCTTTGTTTCTTACCCGTTTTCAATCTTGTATATTCAGCTTTGAAGTGACTCTTCTAGTTGCACTCATAGCAAGTTCCTTCAAATTTGGAAGTTGTGGTTCGGTTTGGTCTAGGTTTTTTTGGATCGGACCACCTTTTTGATATCCTCTTTTGTGAGTCCTTTCTTCTTCTTGAATAATTTCCAAACTAGGTTGACTAACTCGGTTGCGGTTTCATCGTCGTCTTCTAACTCTGATTCATCCAATTGTGGTTCAGACTTGGTTTCTTTCTTTAGTTTACTTGCAAACAAGGCTATATCCTTCTTGGATGTAGTAGCGTTAGATTGTTTATGAAGTTCAAACTTGGAAAATAACTCATCTAATTTAACCTTTGAAAAATCTCTTAAAACTTTGAAAGCATCTACCATAGATTCCCATAAAGTATTTCTTAGAAATGCTTTCAAAGCATACCTGATTATGTCTCAATTTTTCATGCAATCGCATGTAGGGCGTTAAGGATATCTTGGATCTTTACATGCAGTTGGCTTGTTGTTTCTATCCTACATTATTATATTGTAAAATTTATTGAATAATAAATCCCTTTTGCATACCTTTGCATCGGGCGTTCCTTCGTTCAATTCAACTCGCTTATCCCACATATCCTTGCGCTAATAAAGGGGCCGATGCGGTTGAGTTCCTCCTTGGTTAGACCACACTTGAGGATTTGGTTTGCTTTTGCATCAACTTCAATTCTTCTTTTTGTGTCGTTGTCCCATTTTTCACAATCGAGTGGTACTCCATTGGAGGAAAGCGTGAATCTAGTTTGGACCACGATCTACATTTCTACCTAGGTCTTTAGGTGGTACGACATTCAGATCATCCAATAGCTGAAATATTTACTAGAGAAGAGAGATGATAGGGTCGTGTTGTATCCTTCTTGATGGGCCATTTAGAGAAGAATTTGCACAAAAATATGAGAAAATATACCAAGTTTAGCCTTGGATTAGTAGTTTAGGAGAAAAAATGAAAATAAAGTGAGGAAAATATTTGCTCGAATGATGGTTGCACTAATTCAGAGCACCCCCGCTCCGATACCAATTGTAGGATTTGAGTAAGCACTAGAGGGGTGAATAGTGCATATCACTTTTTCACTTTTATTGAAAGCACTCTTTTCGTTTTAGAGTTACGAAGTGGAAATTAAAATACAAAATGCCAATGTACACAAAGAACAAGATTTTTTTACTTGGTTCACAACCTGCGGCTACTACTTTAAGGCTCGTGATCTTTGATCGCTTCGTTAAACAATCTACTAATAGACTCTTTCTCACAATGAGAAAGAGTCTCGTCTTTTACAAAGTCCAAGGAATGGTAACAAATTTACCATTCCCTTTATAATCGAACGCACAAAAGATAATAATAGAAAGTACAGCTTATACTGACAATAGGATAGAGATCCGGAGACTTGCATAATTGTTAGAGTAGTAGATCGTCATGTTGACAATGTTTCGAAATGTAGAAGGAGTTGGAGTATTTGAGAAAGTTGTATCTGAGGCTTCTGTCGAGGCTTCTTTTATAGGATGTGGTCGATCTACTGGTCCCCTGATCGATATACCAATCATCTTGGGATTCAAATCCTGATTCAGTTGATCAGTGTATCAATCATCTAGATTGATCTATCGATCTGGCCATCCTCCAACCACCTTTAGTCACATTAGCTTGCCAATAACCCTTTTCTACCACATTAGCAAGTCAACGGTTATCCCTTGGACTACGTCAGCAGAACTCGATGTTGTCCTTGTTGGAGTTTTTCGCGAGATACAAATGTATATTTTTGAAAAACACGTAGTAGAAGTGAAATAAATTTTCTAAAAAATTTTACGCATATCAAAAAATAAGATCATACATATGTAAGACATAAACATAGATAAAAAAGAATTATTTAAAAGTTATACATTTCTGATGATGTTAGATGAAAAGAAATTATTTAATAAGTCTCATAAGACTTATTTCTATTAGTATACACGTCGAGATATCTTCAAGATGACTTCGTAAGCCACAAGTTGCCTCTCCGTTTGGTACTAACCAAATCAAGGAGATAGCACGAGAGAAGAGAGAGGCCGACAGCTCCAAGGAGGAAAATCGACAGCTCTAGGAGTTCTTCCTTTCAAGGACTATCCAAGTGAGGAAGAAGAGAAGAGCAGGAAGGGAGGAGGAAGTGCTTGTAGGAGGCATAAGAGGAGGAAGACCGTCTTCATGGGTGGTGGCAACAAAAGCAAGAGGAGAAAAATAAAAACTCTTTTTTCTTTGTTCCATGGAGAGGGATTCATATACATCTTCATTAAGGGTTGAGGGTCAAGCCCAAGCCCATATTACAATGTAGGCTCGACTCACCTATAAGAGGTGTGAACAAAAACCCAACCCCATGTCGCATTAGTAGACCCAACTTGCCTACATGAGACATGGCTAAAAAGTACTTTCAGTGCGGTAAATACTTTTCATATTTACTCTTTGTCTGGTCCAACAGACTTAATATCTCTTTCTTTGAGAATTTTATTCTCTTATTTATTTTTAAATCTTTAAGATATACTCGTAGTATGTATGAATAGATCATGAATGACATCTAGTAATATATCATGACCCCTAATTGACCAAAAAATCATGGTTAATTTCAGAACATATTCTGAACCTTTCAGTAGCTAGTTATTAGTGCCTCTGTTTCTTTCACATATCTTATACACACTTGGTTCAGAATATGATCTATGTGTCAGTCTCCACTAGACTAACTACATTACACCTAGTCCATGTAGTAGTTCCTTGTCCTGTAGATTCAAATTACTCAAAAACATATGCCCAAGAAGACTATCCTCTTGACATATTTGTTTTAGATAAAGGCTTATAAGTAATAATCTTGATAAGAGGTCATAGAGTATATGTCTCTTTATAAAAGAAGTGGTGAATTCTCTATGGGCTATTCAAATAACTTCACGCATATTGACCTATACCCAATCATCCCATATATATAGCTCCTAGGAGATGTTTTGCTAAGATGTCAATGTATAAGCCTTCATAATCAAGATGACTTGAATACCTCAAGTCTAAGAAAACTTACACTTGAGCTGCAATGAGATTTTCATTGACATATAAAGAACCACATGAAGTCTCATAGTAGGTCACATCCAATGACTAGCTACCCTTAATTAGCATCCACATTAATTCTCAACATTCCTATATTTTCAGCCAACGAGGATCGACTGTTTGGATAAACCAAGTAGTATAACATTGCTAGTCTCATAGAATTGATGATGTCCAGTCTCATCAATTCATTGACTAGGGAAGATTTCAATATGTACATAATTATACATGATGAGATACTCATTAATTGTAATTCAATCATAATTTCTCTCATACTAGGCTTTATATTGTGGATTTCATTAATTTAGTTTTGAATCAAATCACATACATATAGAATGAACACTCAAATAGTAAATTTTATTTATCAAATAAATAAGATAATATTTAAGGTGATTTCCTTTAGGACACCTCTCAAATATAACATACTCCCACTTGGCCTAAAGTCAATTGCCTTGGTATCTAATACCATAGGCCTCAACATGTCTCTCAAGCTTATTTGTGATAGAGGTTTTGTCAAAGGATTCACTAGATTATTTTCGATGAAAAATTTTCCAATTTGTATTTCTTTCCTACTTATGATCTCCCTAATCAAGTGACAGTGATGAAATACATATTTAAATCGTTGATGAGACCTAGGTTCTTTGGCTTGTGTAATGACCTCATTATTGTCACAGTAAACTGATAATGCTTCAATAATTCTCAAAACTATTGTAACTTCAGTGATGAACTTCTTGATCCAAACTGCTTGCTTAGGCACCTCTAAAGCTACAATATATTCTGCCTTAATAGTAGAATCAGCAACAATTTCTTGTTTGAAATTTTTTTAACTTATTGTGTCTCCATTTAAAATGAATATATATTTAGATTGGGATTTAGAGTTATCCTTGTCCATCTGAAAGTTGACATCAGTATACCTGCGTATAACCATATCACCTTCTCCATATACCAAGAATAAATTCTTAGTTCTTCTTAAGCACTTAAGGATTGCCTTGACAGCCACCTAATAATCCATCCCTAGATCCGACTGATATCTACTCGTGACACTCATAGCATATGATACATCATGCCTAGTACATAACATAGCATACATGATTGATCCTATAGTTGACGCATATGAGATTTGATCCAAGTGAATCCTCTCATCTTGTGTATTCGGGCATATAGACTTCGAAAGGTTAATCTCATGCCTCATGGGAAGAAAATTTTCTTGGATTCATCCATGCTAAATCATTTTAGCACTTTATCTATGTATATAGATTGTGAAAGATCAAACAATTATCTTGACCTATCTTTAAAGATCTTAATCCCTCAGATATAAGTTGCTTCTTCCATGTCTTTTATAGAGAATGTTTTGGATAATCAAACTTTGATAGAATGTAGAACAAGCATATTATTTCTTATGAGAAATATGTCAACTACATATAACACAAGGAATACAATCGCACTCCCACTAACCTTCATGTACATGTAACGTTTGTCAGGATTTTATGAAAAATCAAACTCTTTGATTGTCTTATTAAAATGGATGCTCCAACTGTTAGATGCTTGCTTTAGTCTATAAATGGATCATTGAAGCTTGCATATTTTATTTTTGTCAACAGATGTAAAACTCTCATATTGTATCATATACACTTCTTCAGATAGGTTTTTATTGAGGAAAGCTATTTTCACAACCACTTGTCATATCTCATAATCATAATGAACTGCTATGGCCAAGAGTATCCGAATAGGTTTAAGCATAACTACTGATGAAAAAGTTTCATCATAGTCAACATCGTATTTTTGACGATAGTCTTTTGCCACTATTCTTGCTTTGTTGGTAATTACATTACCATCCATGCTATTTTTCTTCTTGAAAATCCACTTACACCCAATAGGTGTTATGCCTTCGGGTGGGTCTACCAAGTCTCAAACTTAATTTTCATACATGGAATCCATTTCCAACTTCATAACTTTTAACCATTTGTCTCTTTTTAAACTTTTTAGAACTTCTTCATACCTAGTAGGCTCCTCATTCTCTATGAGCAACACATCTTTCAATTCACTTATGAAGAATTCATATCTCTCAGGAATTTGGAGTGTCCTACTAGATCTACAAAGAGGTGGTATATCAACAGGTTCAGCCGTTATCTCATCCTTATGAGTAATTGGTTGTATTTCTAGACTAGGCATCACTTTAGTGTCTACTGGAGTCTCTTGAATTAAAGTTCAACTTCACTCTCATTGTTTTCCCATAAGTGAAACTTTTTCTCTAGGAATACAACATGATTTGAGACAACCACTTTTTGTTCCAAGGGATAATAGAATTAACTTAGCATCTAGCTTATCTAATACAATCCTCTTCACATAAGCAGGACAATCTCATGTTTTTAAATAAGACAAATGAGATTTCTTATCAGTCCATATTTTATATGGATTAGTCGAGATTGCTTTAGTCAGGACCCTATTTAGCAAATAAACAGTTATCTCGAGTGCATAGCCCCAAAAGAATTTGAAAAGATTTGCATGATTCATCATTAACCTAACCATGTCTAACAAGGTTCGGTTGCACCTCTCTGACACTCCATTGTGTTGTGGTGTGTAAGACGGAGTCCATTGAGACAATATGTCATTGTCTCTGAGATGATCTTAAAACTTTTGGCTTAAGTATTCATCACCTTGATCTGATAGAGTGTCTTGACACTTTGGCCAAGTTGCTTCTCTACTTCCTGTCTATATCCTTTAAACTTGTCAAAGGCCTTAGACTTGTATCTTAAGAGATATACATACCTAAATCATGAGTGATCATCAATGAAAGTAATGAGGTAGCTATAATCTTCTCGTGTATAAATTGACATGAGTTTACATACATCGGTATGTATAAGTCCTAGCACATCGTTCTCCCATTCACCTTCTTCCTTAAAAGATAACTTAGTCATCTTGTCTTTTAAGTATGAAGAACATGTATCAAATGAATCAAATTTAAAAGATTACAAAATGTGGATCTTTTGTAGTTCGATCATGCACTTCTTACTTATATGGCCAAGACGACAATACCACGTATAGAAAGTTAATCGATTGTCTCTTCGTGTTTGTTGATCATTTCGATATTGAATATGTCATTGGATATGTTTAACATGTAGATCCCATTTCACAATGTTTCAATTTCATAAAGAACATCATTTAAAATTATGTAACAATAGTTGTTACTAAAAGTTAGATAGAAACACTTTCTATTTAAACATGAAATAGAAATAATGTTCTTTATTAATGAAAGAACGTAATAATAATTATCCAATTCCAAACTAGTTCACTAGGGAGTTTTAACAAATAAGTTTCTATAGCTACAGCTACAACTTTTGTCCCAATGCCAATTCACAAATTTATTTCTCCCTTGACTAGTCTTCTACTATTTTTTAGCTCCTGCATGTCATTACATAAGTGTGAGGCACATCCGATATCTAATACCCATGTGTTAGAAGAAATAGTATGACATTCAATAATGAAGATATCTTCTTGAGGTGGGGCATCGGATGCCCTCTTCTTCTATAAGGACTCAAGATAAATCTTATAGTTTCTTCTCTAATATCCCATCTTGCCACAATGATGACAAGGACCCTTTAGAGCATGTTCTTCTTTCTTGGCCTTCTTCTTTCCTTTGGCTTGAGTTTTTGACTTTCTCTTAAAACCTTTCTTACAACATCACAACTTTTGATTCTTTCTTGACAGATGGCTTAACTATCTTAAGCATATTAATCAATTAGGAAATGGTGGATTTGAGATGGTTCATTTAATAGTTCATCATAAACTG
Source organism: Curcuma longa (assembly GCF_044706935.1). Lineage (NCBI taxonomy): Eukaryota > Viridiplantae > Streptophyta > Magnoliopsida > Zingiberales > Zingiberaceae > Curcuma > Curcuma longa. Next base: position 19,442 of record NW_027434603.1, read on the forward strand.
TAAATAACTATTAGGCAAACTATGCATAATTAGGTTGATACTTAACTCATGATTCATGACAAATTCAAGTGATCTCAACCGCTCAATGTAGTCATTCATCTTTAGTGCAAACTGCATCGCCGATGCTCCTGCATCTTTAAGTGAAAGAGGAGCCTGAAAATCTTGAATTGTTCGGATCTCACTTGCTCATCAAACAACTCACGAAGATGATAAACAATTGTATAAACATATATATCCTCATGTTACTTTTGTAGTTTAAGAGACATCGAAGCTAGTATGATGCAGCATGTAAGCTCAGAATCGGCTAAATGCTTTTGATAGACTAGCTTTTGGTCACCATAGCATCGTCAACAAGACTTGTGGGAAGAGGCTCTTTAAGGACATATGTAATATTCTCAACCTTGAGAATAATTCTCAAATTTTGAAGCTAATCAAAGAAGTTCAATCTTGCCAGTTTGTTTATTTTCAAAATAGAGCACAAATTCTTAGAAGTCATGTTTATTCTAACAACTTAGAAATACAAAATTAAGCATATAAGAGAGATAAATTAAATATGATATGCAAATAATTCACGCTTGTTCAAATTCAAGAGCTCTTGCTTTGAATTCGGAGGATAGAAGGTTATCTCTAAGTGGATTAATATTCAATATAGATAAAAGTAACCTTGGAGAGAGTCAAACAAGTCATTTTAGTTCTAGTAGTAGGCATCAAATATACCAATTATATATATATATATATATATTATATATATATAACTATTACTTTATGCTACCAACTATTGATATTTGCATAACTCATCGATTTGTTAACTCATTAACATATATACATCATATGCATACCACTCAACTTCACCTCTATCCATATTAATCTTGGAGTAAGTCCAACAAATTAATGCTTTAAGTTAAAGTTAGCTCATTAATCATAAGATCATATCTCAATAGTCTGAACACGTTCAATGTTAAGTTAGCTTGGAGAGAATCCAACAACTTAAACAAGAAATTAAACTCTAGTTCTTACCATATTAATGGAAGGTATAAGCTTTAATATTTAAATAAGGGATTTATGTTATTAAGGTCTCAGTTATTAAGGTCTCATCAATTTCATACAAGGTATAATCATGGCATAGTTGTCATTGTATAAACATAGTATAAACATGACAAAATTATCATGGTATAAATATGACATAGTTGTCATACATTAACATATTTCGATTATTAAGAATCTAATTTTCAAAAATTAAAATTTTTTAATTAGATTAGAAAATAATTTGGAAAGATTTATAAATTTGAAAGTTCCTAATTGAATTAGAAAACTACTTCAAAATTCAAAAATTTCTAATTGGATTAGGAAACGACTTTTTAAGAATTTTGAAATTTTTAAATAGGGTTTAGGAAATAATTTCTAAATTTGAAAGTTCCTAATCAGAATAGAAAATAATTTTCAAATTAGAATTTCCTAATGGATTAGAAAATATTTTCTAAAATTGGAATTTCCTATCAGATTAGGAAATAATTTCCATAATTAGAATTTCCTAACGGGCACGAATTATGCGGCTAGCACTATTGGTGCTACTAGGCTCCTCTTCAATCTTATATGAGAAAACTTATGACAATTTGCGTCACGCAAAAAATTTAGATCTATGATCTATATTGAAAACACAAGCGACTCTGATACCACTATTGAGATTTTTCGCTAGATACGAACTTATGTTTTCAAAAAACACACAGCGAAAGCAAAATAAATTTTCTTAAAAGTTTTGCGCATCTCAAAAAATAAGATCATACATGTGCAAGGTTTAAACGTAGATCAAAAAGAATTGTTTAAAAGTCATACCTTTCTGATGATATTAGATGAAAAGAAATCACCTAACACGCCTCTCAATTAGTATCCACACTGAGATATCTTCAAGATGACTTTGCAAGCCATAAGTTGTTTCTCTGTTTGGTATTAGCCAAATCAAGCAAATGACACGAGAGAAGAGAAAGGTCGGTGGCTCCAAGGAGGAAAACCTACGACTCTAGGGGTTCTTCCTTTAGAGGACAATCCAAGTGAAGAAGAAAAGAAGAGAAGGAAGGGCTTGTGAGCAGCATAAGAGGGGGAAGACCCTCTTGATGGGTGGCGACAACAAAAGCAATAGAAGAAAAATAAAAACCTCTTTCTTTTTGTTCCATGGAGAGGTATATATACCTTTTTATTAAGGCTTGAGGGTCAAGCCCAAGCCCAAGCCCATATAACATATATAGGCCTGACTCACCTACAAAAGTTGTGAACAAAAACCCAAGCCCATCTCACATGAGGCGTGGTCCATAAGCACTTCTAGTGTGGCAAATACTTCCCATATTTGCCCTTTGTCTGGTCCAACCAAACTTAATATCTCTTTCTATGAGAATCTTATTCTCTAATTTATTTTTAAATCTTTAAGATATACTCATAGTGTGTGTGACCTAATAGATTTTTGATTATATTGATCATTCATAATTAATCATTATGAGTGACACCTAGTAATACATCATGACTCCAATTAATAGGAAAATCATAGTTAATTTCAAAATATATTATGAACCCTTCAGCAGCTATAATTATTAATGTCTTTATTCCTTTCACCCATCGTATACTCACTTGGTTCAAGACATGATTTATGTGTCAGTCCCCACAACGCTAACTACATCACACATTTCTCAAATAGTAGTTCCTTGTCCTGTAGATTCAAATTAATCAAAAATACATGTTCAAAAAGATTATCCTCTTGACATGTTTGCTTTGAATAAAGACTTATGATTAATAATTCTGACAAGAGGTCATAGGGTATACATCTCCTTATAAAAGAAGTGGTGAATCCTCTGTGGGCTATTCAAATACCTTTGAGTATACTGGTCTATACCCAATCATCTCATACCTACACTTTTAGGAGATGTTTTGATAAGATGTCAAAGTACAAGCCTCCATAATCAAGATGACTTTATTACCTTAAGTCTAAGAAAACTTGCACTCGAGCTGCAATGAGATCTTTATTGACATATAAAGAACTATATGAAGTCTCATAGCAGATCACATCCGATGAACTAATTATCCTTAACTAACATCCATATGTTAACTCTCAGCATCCCTATATTTTCAGCCAATGAGAGTCGGCTGATTGGATAAACCAAGGAGTATAACATATGCTAATCTCATAGAATTGATGATATTCAATCCCATCAATTCATTGACTAGGGAAGATTTCAATACGTACATAATTACACATGATGAGATACTTATTAATTGTAATCCAATCATAATTTCTATCATACTATACTTTATATTATGGATTTCATTTATTGAGTTTAAGATCAAATCATGTACATATAGAATGAATACTTAAATAGTAAATTTTATTTATCAAATAAATAAGATAATATTTAAGATGATTGCCTTTAGAACACCTCACAAATATAACAATCATGTGCCACATCATCAAGATGGTCGTTATCATATGCCACGTCAGCTGTCTAGTACACATTATGTTGGCGTTCTGGATCTCCGTCCCATGTTCC
>NW_027434604.1:0-1727 GCF_044706935.1 Curcuma longa
TGTAACGCCCGCCCTTACGTGGCCTAGACGGACGCTACATTTTTTTTTTTTTCATTCATTCATTCATTCATGCATATGAATTAAGAGCATTGCAGCGGAACTTAAAACTTTTGTACATACATTGTTGTATTCATATGCAATAGAAAGCTGTACTAATAAACCTTTCCAATTCCAACCTAAATCATGCATGTCAGGATATTCCAATTCCATTCAATAGGGAACTTAACATAACCTTCTTTAACATTGTTAACATACACATGCAAGTATAGATTCAGAATATAGAAAGTTATGAGATCGTCCTGCTAAGTCACTACCACACACACCATCATCAGCCCTTCCTGCTGCTTCCTGTTCCCTTAGTAACTTTTAATTGAATCTGCAACATAAGAAAGTAAGACTATAAGCACGAATGCTTAGTAAGCTCCTTTCCTACTCACAAAATCTAATCGTCATATAAACATGATTATTCATAGCATAACTTAAGTACATAAAACATGCATTTACAATAACATCACATAGCATATACTTGATTAAACCTTAACATTAAATCAAGTATGATAATCATGAGTCATTCTTAACATTTCTTAAACATACTTCCATAAATTTCATCTTTATGAAATCATATGCATAAACATTTATGATGCATTTTGAAAACATAACATATACTTAAACATAATCATTTCATTATCATTTTGGGCGTCCCCTGGCTTGTACCCATTCATCATTTGCGCGCATTCCTTCAAGTAAGTACGAGATAGCTAGTCTCGACCTACCTGCATACTAGGTCTTCTCTAATGTCCTTCAACCTAGGGGCGTTCTTAAGGTGCCCATCCCTTGGATCCCTTTCAGGATCCGGTACAAGCCATGCATTAAAGTAATATAACATACATGCATTCTTTCTTTTCATAACGTATGTTCTTTAAACATTCATTTAGCATATACATTATAACTCATATAGTCTACATGATTCCTTTTCTTTTCATAGTGAATGTTCTTGAACATTCCATTATTAATCATGTATACATACATTCATGAGTTTATAATATCATTGTTCTTAAACATTTAACATTTATCATACATAACATATCTTGGTCGAAACCTAACCATGCATCATGCTAATCCATACATTAACACCTAAACCTTAGTTAGGTATAAACCTTAACTTCATTGTTCATAAGCCATGGATAGCATATCTTTACACAATGACTATTCTTTACCATGTTATCTCTTAGAACATACTTTAACATGGCATGAAGTCATTGATCATATCATCATAAACATTAATCATGGCATTGGGTAAACCTTGTCATTATGGTACATTACATATATTCATTTTCTAGGATAGCCGAATTCTCATAGGCCTCTTCCCTTCTCTTAGGTTCTTAGCCTAATTCATGATGTCTTCTATTATATCATCATAGCTCATTACTAACTAGGGTTTGCAATTATAGTTGAGTTTAAAGACTCAACTCTTTTCCCTTTATCATGTTTAGGTCGATACCTAACCTAGGTTACGTTTACCCACATAACCCTAATCCATCGTGATACAATCAATTCGTTAAACCTTACATCCTTTTCCGGCAACCCTCGTAATCGATCAAAGGAATCGATCATGCTTTCCAATTGTCGTAGTCTTAGTCATGTAATCAAGATTATCGATTACTCTTTATCTAATCGATCAAGGGATCGATTACTTATCATGATTCTTCTTTCCTTCATTTCCTAAT
>NW_027434605.1:0-2292 GCF_044706935.1 Curcuma longa
GGATGTAGGTGTGTATTCGGGGTTGAATACGAGATCCGAAACCCATCAGAAGGCCAGATCCAATACCTCCTCGAGGTCCCCGCTGTAGCCTAAAGACATCTTCAAAAGGATGCAATCAAACGGATGAGATTAGTTCTCAGCCGTCGGATGAGATTTAATCTCGACCGTTGGATGAGATTAGTTCTCGATCGTAGGATGAGTTAATGGATGAGATCAGCTTGTATCCGTGGGATTAGATCAAGTTGCATCCATTGGATCGAAATAAATAGAAGAGAATAGATTAGAACCGTTGGATGAGATTAAGTCGTCTCCGATGGACGAGATCCATCCGGTTCGGTTTTAATTCTCTTTGGAAGGAAGAACCGGTTCACGAGGTGAACCAGACATGGTTCATTGAACCACACGCCCAAGTGATCTAATCATGGCCATTGGATCGAAGAGATCAAGTTATATTAAAGGAGATTATATCGTAACCGTTAGATGAGATTAAGTTGCATCCGATGGATGAGATCTCTTCGGTTTAAGTTTTATTTCCTTTTAATATAGAATTAATTCATGGAATTAATTTAATGTGGCCGGCCATAATAGATAAGGTTGGAAATAATTTTTTTAATTATTTCCGAAAAGATCTAACGGCTAGAAACCAAGCAAGCTAATCCAAGGGCCTAGATTTAAGATGTTTCTATAATTTGGAATTGGTTCATTGAATTAATCCAAATTGGAATAATTCTTAAAGAATTGGCAAAGGGTGCTTGGTCTTGGGCGTGAGGCTATAAAAGAAGAGGGGGTGGGCGGCAACAAGAGAATGAATTCAAGAGAGGAGAAGTTATACCGAAACGATTTCGGAAACCCTCCTCTTCTCCTTGGTGCCGCCGGCCCTAACCCCTCCTCCTTCCCTTTTTCCTTCTTCTTCTTCTTCCACCGCCCCTTCTCCTTCTTCTCTTGAGGTGGCCGAACCTCCTTGTCCAAGGTGGTGGCCGGATCTAAGCAAGGGAACAAGACAAGGCGAAGTTGCAGCAAGAAGAAGAGACGAGATCCAAAGCTCCATCATCCAAAGGTTGCAGATCCTTTGCTTCTGGAGGATCGTTGTCCACCCAACGTCCAGAGAGAGGATAGGAATACAGCGGAAGGCTCCGAGGTTATCACAAGGTTCTGGTATGTTTTTTTTCCGCAGTTCATTATCGTACTAGAACTAGTAATAAAAACCGTAGATAATAATTTAGGAATCGGCGATCCTGAAGGGTTAATTGACTTAGTCTTTTGTAGACTTTGTCAATTGATCCAGGGGCGGGATAAATTTTTGTCCTGTGGGGTTCTATGCTTTTCGGAGCGGATAGAATCCGGATCATAGGACGGAGATCCAGATCGCCAACAATGGTATCAGAGCGAGGTTCTCCGATTCCGGAAATAAATTATTTCGGTTTAGTTTTGCATGCTTGTAGCATATATTTAATAGTTAGAAAATTGCAATAGATTAACTCGGTGTTGCAGGATAAATTTTCCAACTATTGTGGCCAAATATATGTGATTGAATGTATTGTGTGTGTTGTGCATGTATAGGATTTAAATACGGGGGTTGACCGTATTAGTTTATTTTTTGCAAAATTAGATTTTTTGTAAACTCCTTAATCGGAGTATAGGAAAAAATTTTGTAAAATTTTATTTACATGCATCGACCCGGTTCCTAGCAAGGCGCGGATCTTTGAGGCCACAAAGGCGCAGCGGAAGAGGAAGCGAGACGGTCAAAAAGCCGAGTTGCAGCGAAGGAAAATAAAAGGCCATAATAGTTGGAAATAGTTTTTTTTTTATTTCCATATTTATTGCTACTTTTATTTTTGCTGTGTATGTGTGTGGTTGTGTTTAATTAATTAAACATATAAAATACACATAGGTTAATTTCCTATCCCTTAAGGACAATTAAGGAAAATTATGCGCGTATAATTAACGAACTCCGAAGTTGATCTTGTCTAGGAGTGGTGGTTGCTCCCATATGCCTTAGCCTCGCCACAACCTGGAGATCAATTAGGAATTAGTTTTTATACAAGCATGATTAGATAGGAAATTAGAAATAATTATGAAAGCATAAATAAGAGATTCAATAATTGATTTTGTCTAAGGTTCGCCTGGAAATCAATTTATTGAATTAATTATTAATGTGATCATAATTTAAAATCCTCAAAGTAAAAACTAAGTGGGAGAGGGATTCTTCGAATCCCGCGGTCTCCATTACTGGTTTGTAGGTGATGCATACAGACTTGCGTGCTGGCTTAGACCTTCCTCCCCAACGGATGG
>NW_027434606.1:0-2823 GCF_044706935.1 Curcuma longa
GTCATCAGGCTCCTCATCAGCAAGTATACCCGGGGCCTCCGCTACAGCTGCATCTCCCCCATCGCCCTCGGCGGCCTCGGCTGCCTCAGCTGCTTCAACCGCCATAGCACCAAGCTCGTCTAGATGGAAGTCGTGCCCCACCGCTCACTCCATACGTCGATAAGCTTTCTGCATCCCGACGAGGGAGAAGTTCTTCAAACCAATACGATCGTAATCTGTGAGTGGCTTGATGTTGGCCCGTTCCCTGTCAACAACAATACCCATGGATGCAAGCTAGGCAGTGATAAGGTGGGTGAAAGGCATGTGGATCTTCTTCTGAACGGGGATCGTGAAATGAATGATGCAATGGAACATCTGAAGGGCAATGTCAATCTCTAACCGTTGGCGAAGAGCATACATGAGAAAGAGATGACTGGTCCTCACATACGCCTGACCACGAGTGACCAAGGGAAGCAGACAACCAACGATAACCTTATAAAGAATATTGTCCGCGGCTGACAGACCCTGGGCAGAAAACAATTTCATACGCAAAGGTCGGGGGCGATGGAAGAAGTGGGTGAACATGCTGTCGACAGTGAGGTCATCAAAAGGGGCATGTAAAGGCTCGTCGAGGTGGGGGAAACACACAAAGTTGTTGTTGGCCGGACGACATCCTAAGAAGGTACGCCAAATGGTGGGAGAAAAATCCAGGTCCTTCTTGGCAACTCGAGTCCGATACAATAGGGGATCCTCACTCACACAATGAAGATGTTCATAAAACTCCGCCACTAGATCTAAGTTGATTGAAGTGGAGCAGAAAACAATGGTGACAAGTTGATAATGGGCAATAATCGCCATAATGTCAGAACAATAGTCGCGAAAGAAACGATCATGCAGATAACGAGCAGGGATGATCTTAAAAGTGGAATGACACCTAGCTTGCCCCTTCCCCTTGGAAGAACCCTCACCACTCTCAACCCTTTTAGTTTTCTTCCTATATGATCATGTATATGAAAGTAATGGAATGCAATGCATGCAAGGAAAACATAAGTTAGCAACGGAAATTTGACAAAGTGTAAACACAAGTTAGCAAAGGAGATATTACTTTGGTGCCATTAGAACGGGAGTTGGAGCTGTGCAGTTAGGGAAGACAGCACCAAGGAAGAACCACCGGAGAATCACCGGAGACGGAGACGGAGACAGACGAAGAACGCGCGCCACCGCCCACGCACGGACGCGAGAGAAGGAGTCACAGTGAGAACCGCCGGAGGGGAAGAAATCGCCGCCGGAGACGAGGAAGACTATAAGATGGCCAGAAAAAAGGGAAAACGCCGGAGAGGAACGCCGGAGGGAAAGGAATCGCCGAAGAGGAGGAAATCACCGGAGAGAAAACCAAAACCCTAGTCGACTACGATTAGGGTTCGGCCGTGATTCGGGTTTAAAAAACATGAGAATTTGCCCTTAGTCGACTGAACATGATTATCCCAGTCGACTAAATCTTAATAGTCGACTGAACACGGTCTTCAGTCGAGTCAGAATTGCTACTGGTCGCTGTCAGTCGACTGAGAATAAACTCAGTCGACTAATGTGATGTTTCAGTCGACTGTCATATAATCTCTGTCGACTGAGGTGAGGATGTTGATGCAGGCGAAGAAAACAAAACAGTCGACTGGAAGATAATTCTAGTCGAGTCATTTTCGCCTCTGTTCGATGTTAGTCGACCGATTTTAAAACTTAGTCGACTAACGTCGGTCGGCTAAGTACTGAAAATGGAAGGCTAAGTACTGAAAATGGTCTCTTGTTTATGAAAATGGCTGGCCAAGTACTGAAAATGGCTAGCCAAATACCGAAAATTACTGGTCAAATACCAAAAATGGTCGGCTATGTACCAAAAATGATCGGTTAAGTACTAAAATGGCTAAGTACCAAAAATGATCTGTTAAGTACTGAAAATGATCGGCTAAGTACCAAAAATAATCTAAAATGGCTTAATCGATCAGACGATCGATTAAGGCTAGATAATCGATCGTCCGATCGATTAAATGTCGCAACATGATTTCAGAAATCTTGTAATCAATCAACGGATCGATTAACGCACCATATAATCAATTTGACGATCGATTAAATGTCGCAACTCAGAAAGCCATGTAATCGATCAATGATCGATTACACTTGTACATAATCGATCAAGTAATCGATTATGGTGGGTTCTGTTAATCAATCCGGTGATCAACTAACCATTAGCCATCCATCCACTGATTACATTGAAGTGATTTGGTAAAATACCAAAAATGATCGGCTAAGTACTGAATATAGTTAGCTAAGTACCAAAAATGGTCGGCTAAGTACTGAAAATGGCCTCTTGTTTATGAAAATGCCTGGCCAAGTACTGAAAATGGCTATCCAAATATCGAAAATGACTGCCCAAGTACCAAAAATGGTCGGCTATGTACCAAAAATGATCGGTTAAGTACTAAAATGGCTAAGTACCAAAAATGATCTGTTTAGTACCGAAAATGATCGGCTAAGTACCAAAAATGGTCTGCTAACTACCGAAAATGATCTCTTGTTTATGAAAATAGCTAGTCAAGTACCGAAAATGGCCAGCCAAGTACCGAAAATGGCTGGCTAAATACCACAAAATGTGAGCCAAATACCGAAAATGGCTAGGCAAGTACCAAAAATGACTGACCCGGATTTTGGATTTTAGTGAAGTTTTGCAACAAAAAACTCATTCGTTGCCAAATTCGTCGCCAATTTGGCGACGAATTGCTTGTTCGTCGCCAATTTGGCGACGAACTTCTTGTTCGTCGCCAATCTGGCGATGAACTTCTGTTCGTCGCC
>NW_027434607.1:0-4511 GCF_044706935.1 Curcuma longa
CAAACTTCCTTTATGGATACAGCCCCCCTAGCGAACGCAAGTGATTGGATTTTAATGTTTGGCTAAAATGGGTTTAAGTTAGGCAATGTGTTATGATCTAACATGTGTGATGCAAGTTTGCAGGAAAGTCTAAGCGTAGTCTTGGCAAAGGAAAGTCCAAGCGTGGTCTTGGCAAGGAAAAGTCCAAGCGTGGTCTTGGCAAGGAAAAGTCCAAGCGTGGTCTTGGCAAGGTGAAGTCCAGGAGGTGCGGCTTCTTGGCAAGGATGATTTAGCACGACGAAACTGAGGGAAACGTCTCAAGCTAGTGCAAGGATAGTCACGAGACTTGTGGAAGGCGTTTGAAGGTTTGCGTCAAGGCTAAAGGTTGAAGAAATAGCTGAAAGGGGGAGTTTTCAGCTAGAGCAGTCGACTGGCCCTGCCAGCAGTCGACTGGGGTTGATCCGAGACACACACAGAGAAATTGGTCGACTAGGAGTCGACTTGGAGTCGACTGGTATCAGTCGACTGATGCTTTGATCAGTCGACTGATAGCCGACCGTTTCGATGCCAGCTGCGCAGATCTGATTTAATTAATGTCATTTAATGGCATTTAATGCCATCAGTCGACTGGCCCTGCCAGCAGTCGACTAATGCTTCGAAAGTCACAAAAGTGGTGTTCGACGCGAAGAACAAAAATAACTCTCATTCTTTCATTATTCTGTGAACATCAATTCTGTGATCTTGTGTACTCTTCCTCTAAACGTTAAGATCTATTACTGTAAGGAAGAGATCAAGTTTGTGAGGGTTTCTCCGCCTTCGAAGGGTTCTTCGAGAAGGAGATCTTTCATAGTGGAATCGTCGGGCTGTGTGTGTGGATCCTTGGATTAGTCACCTCGTAGAGGTGGATACCAAGTAAATCGAACGGGTTAGCGATCTTATTTTTCTTCTCTGTTATTCTTGCTTCCGCTGACGTTTTCGCAGGAGAAAAATCGAAGAATCGCTATTCACCCCCCTCTAGCGAACGCACCGATCCCAACAAGTGGTATCAGAGCAGGTTCGTTTCGGAAGATCCAACGATCAACCAAGATACAAATGGCGTTTCAAGAGGGACACAGCACTGCTCGTGTAACGCCCCGCAAAAACCCTTTCAATATTTCATTAATATTGAATAGGTTACAAGGAATGATAGTTTAGGTTATGGAAGTTTTAGGGAAAGTACTAATGGGTCTTGCAAGGGCTATTAATAGGGTAGACCTCTAATGGAGGACTAATAGAGTTCATCTTATATGGGCTTATGTAATGGATAACAAGTAATGGGCTCTCTTATGTGGGCTTTGCCAAAAGAAAAAGAAAAAGAAATGGAGGTGCCAAGGATTGAACCTTGGACCTCATGGAAAGTGGCAACCCTAAGAAGCATGAGTGAGCCACGAGTTCTAGCAAGTAATTGCTATGAAAAGGAAAGGGGAAAATCTAGTTAAAGCTAAGTCTTTAGGAAGAGGCAAGTGAAGAGACACTTGGGTGCCTTTACTTCATGAGTTAGTAAGAATTTAATGAAAGAAGTTGAAAGGTTGGGAATTAATGGGCATGTTAATGAGGATTTATGAGAGGAGTTATCAAATGGAGTTGTAACTTCTCTCCACTCCCCTTTATATATCCCTCTCCCTCACTCAAGTCCTCATTCCCTCTCTTGTTCATCTTGGCCGAAAGTTCCTTGGAAGGTGTCTCCCTCAACAAGGCTAAGAAGGCAAAGGAAAGGGGTTAGGAAGGCTAGGAGAAACAAGGAAGAACCAAGGGCTTCTCATGGCTTCATCCTCTCTTCTTGTTAGGGTATAAAACTCTCTAAAGGTCTAGGTAAGACTCCCCTCACCTGTAACATAATAGCTCTACCTATGTTATTGATGAAATCTATGGTTACTTGTGTGATGTGGTTGGAAAAGCATGAAGAAACCCTCCTTGTAAGTCTCGGCCAACCTAGATAAATAGCTTGTGTTTGTGTTTAAACTTATCTAATGACTTCAAAGGTTACTTGATGACCTTTCATGATGAAATTAGGGTTCCATGCTTAGCAAAGACCCTAGAAGAACTCCATGAAGTTTCGGCCATGACACCAAAGTTAGGGTTTGGTTTTGAATAAGGGTTTCTATTATGATCATCCATGATTGATTTTGCTTTGATTTGAGTAGAGTATAGATTGTATGAAATTTATGCTTTAAATTAAACTCATGTAGGTTTTGGCCATACCAAAGAACTAGGGTTTGAGTTAGGTCAAACCACCCATATGATGTTGTATGAAAGTTTATGTAATGTATGCTAGTTGAATGAGTTTTTAAGTGAAATTTTTATGCCATAAAAGGGGACTATGAAGTTTCGGCCAAGTATGTTAGTTGAATGGGTTCTTAGGTGAATTTTTATGCTTTGAAGGGGACCATGAGGTTTCGGCCATGCAAGGAAATTTAGGGCTTTAAGTTGTGCTTTTAACCTAGTGATGGTTGTATATGCTATGTGATGTTTTGTCATGTTTTAGGGCTCATATGATTGGATCTATTCCATGCTACTTGTCTTTAAAGTTTCGGCCAAGATGCATGTTAGGTGTAGATGAGGGTTTTTGAGACCTAATTCATGGTCTATATGCTATAGGGTTCATGTGATTAGATTTAAAGCCAACCAAAGGAAGACCCTATTTTGAAGATTCGGCCATGATGAGTTATGGGACTTAAGTGATGATTTTAAAGACCTAGATATGGCTTATATGTGTTGATAAACTTCTATGGTGACTTAGAGGTTATATGGTTAAATTTAACTCATGTTCTTTTTGGCCATAAGTTTCGGCCATATGATAATTTAAGGGTCTTAAGTTATGTTTTGAACAAGCTTTGTTACCAATGATATATGATGATGCCATTGAATGAATTAGCCTTCATGTGTTGAAAAACCTAGGGTTTCCATGAGGGTAAGTTTCGGCCAAGTTGGAAGTTGGGGCTTCAAGTGTGCTCTAGTAAAGTAAAGGTGGCATATGTTATGTTATGTGATGGTGTGCCATGCTTAAATTGATTAGTTTTAACCCATGTTTTTATACCCTCAATGATTCGGCCAACATGAAGTTTAGGGTTTGATTTATGCTATAAACCTAACTAGGGTTGCATGTATTGAGTTATGATGGATTAAAGTTCATGTGGTTAAATTTTAACCTAGGTTTTCCTACCTATAAGTTTCGGCCACATGATGATAACTAAGGAAGAGTTGGGTTTTAAACTCAACTATAGTTACAAACCCTAGTTGATGATGTATCATGATAAGATAATGTAGGAGGGTTTATGGTTTAGACTAAGAGCCTAAGAAACCCTATAAGAATTAGGATTTTGGTTGAATAAGGGTTTCAATAATGTTGATGTTATGTGTTATCTCATGCCAAGGCTTAATAATGAGATTATGATATGATATAACATGCGATATGAATGAAATGAATTGATGCTTGAATGTTCACCATAAAATGATGAAGAAATGTTAAGATACATTCATGATGAAAAAGAAAAAGAAACATGTTTTTACTTTAATGCATGGCTTGTACCGGACCCTGAAGGACGTAAGTGAAGGGGTCCAAGGGATGGGCTCCAATACGCCTTAGGTCGAAGGACGGGTGAAGACCTCGGTCGAAGGACGGGTGAAGACCTAGTTCCCTAGTGGGTTCGGGATTTGCTACCCCGGGTCAATTTAGGGATGCGCGCAAAATAATGAATGAATGGGTACAAGCCGGGGATCCCAAACAATGTTGATTATGTTTATCTATTATGATAATAAGTTTTCAAAGGCATTTTAATCATTTAGTATGCATATGATTTTTAATGTTAAGATGAAAGAATGTTTATGTGCTTTATGCAAAGTTAATGTGCTTCCATGTTATGTATTCAATATGTAATGTATATGCTATGCTGTATGTGACGATTGGTTTTTGGTGAGTAGGAAAGGAGCTTACTAAGCCTTGTGCTTATAGTTTTCTTTCTTATGTTGCAGAGCCAAATAGAAGTCACTAAGCTAAGGGAAGTAGCAGGAAAGGGCTGATAAAGATGTGTGTGGCAGTGACTTGGCAGAGAATGATCCTATTATCGTTATTACCTTCTAGATTCTAAATCCAATACTTGCATGTATATGATTTACGGATAAGGATAATAGGTTAAGTTTTATTAAATGGAATTAGAATACCCTGACATGCATGATTTAGATTGGAGATAGAAAGGTTGTTAGTAAAGTTTCTATTGCATATGAATACACAGTACATGTATGAAGGTTTAATTTCTGCTGCAATGCTCATGATTCATATGCATAAATGTATGAAAGAAAAGAAAACGTAGCGTGGCCACCCTATAAGAAAGGTTGGGTCGTTATAGCTCGTCCACCGTACTTCGATGGCAACGACTTCGCATATTGGAAAGGTAGAATAGAGTATTACTTGATGAACGATATTGATAACTGGTTTAGTGTTTGATAACCCGTTTTTGTCGCACTACGGTTTTAATTAATTTTCAAGTTTCAAA
>NW_027434608.1:0-1480 GCF_044706935.1 Curcuma longa
TGTTAGTGAGAGCCCTAGAGCCAATCATTTGATGATTGTTGTATGGACTCATTGTATCATATTTCTACATTTTATAAAGGCATTTTGTGGTTATTATACTTACTTGATATTCGTGCCATATAACTAAGTATAATAATGTCCTTGAGTAGATCGTTCGTATCTATATCAATCGATTGGTTGAATCGATAGTGAGATGATATAGAGAACACTACTCTAAATGATTCCTAGTCGAGTATTAACATTCAGGGACAATGTTAATGCGACGAGACTAGCATGTAGGTCAATCGATGACTTGATCTCACAAGTCATGGATATGAGATATCAAGTTGACACATGGGTATGCATTGGAGAATGTATACTGAATGACCCGCCATGAGAAAGTATCATGGATCGTTATATGAGTGTCATATACTTTCTCATGTGGCTATTAGTATGACTATTAGTCCTTGGACCTGAAGTCACCATGGTTCCCTACATAAGGAGTTACTTACTTTGGCTTCGTCAAACGTCACCCGTAACTGGGTGGACTATAAAGGCGATTACTGGGTATGTAACAAATTATGCGGAGGGATGTGAGTGATGTAGATGGGATCTATCCCTCCCATATAACGGGAGTGATATCATAGTTCTTGATAGAGTGAGACCACTAAAGTGCATGGTCATGCCCAAATGAGTCAACATGTGATGTTGAGCTCGTTTGATTGTAGTGAGTCTACTTGGAGTTCAAGACACAGATTGATTAGAGGATGACACGGTCTATGCCTCGGTTTGATCAATCATGATATCAAGGATAGAGGGACATTTGTCACATATTGTGAAGAGTCACAATTAGTAGTCACAATGGTGATGTTGGATCTCAACATTCTTGTAACTTGGGTAGTAGTGATGTGTTGCTAGATACCGCTCACTACTTATGCACCTAAATGAGTTTAGGGGCATTGCCAACGTTACAAGAACCTATAGGGTCACACACAAAGGACAATTAGGTGGAGATTAGGTTCATATGATGAACCAAGAGGATTAGATTCATGTGATGAATCAAGTTGGGTTAAGTGTAATCCAAACTAGACTAGTGGAGTTGATTTGATCAACTTTGGGAGATTAGAAGTCAAGTTTGACTTGACTTGAGAAGAAGAATTTTGGGAGTCAAGTTTGACTTGACTTTGCCTCTCTCCTCTCCTCTCCTAGCCTTGCCGAAACTAAGGGGTGCTAGCACACCTTTGTTTCGGTTCCACTTATTGTCCGTGTGGATACTTCTAGAGGGGAGTACACTTGTAGCTCTCGAGATCCGGCACCGTTTGGACGAGCGGGATACGCGAAGGGCACGCATCGAGGGTAATATTCTTTTATCATATAGATCTAAAGTAGATCTAGATAGAAATAAGTTTATGTGAATTTTTATGTTCGCACGGATCCTTTGGCATGGACTTCCGAGGTTTCCGCAACGCAAAAAGTGGTTTTTACGGCCCGAAAAATCCAA
>NW_027434609.1:0-2356 GCF_044706935.1 Curcuma longa
AGTTCGGTAACTAGTCAATACTGTATTTCAATTACTCTGGAGATTGTAATCGATTTTTGTATTAAGTTTTTTCGATACACTTGCTACTGAAAAGGGGCAAGTGACGTAGTAGAATGCCCAGAGGAAACGGTCAAGGACCGTGGGCCTTGGAATAGCAGCGTTGCGCTGTGAACCAAGTAAAAACAAACCTGTCTTTTCTTTACCTTGCATTTTATTTTTACGTTTCCGCAATCGTATTATGTATTCACTTTCATGCGCGCTCGTAGTTTTACGAAAATCGAAAAGCATGCAACACGCTATTCACTCCTCCCTCTAGCGTGTTCCAGCGATCCTACATGATTATTCCATCCCGTCAAACAATTTAAGCAAGTCGGGTTGAAATTTTATCAAACTATTTTAAGATGGGTTTGGGTGCGCCGAACCACCTAAGATCGCAACCCTCATGGATCGGCCCGTGATGGACTTGGGTTGACCTACGGATTGAGAAAATTTATTATTTTTTAAATTTATTATTTTTTAAATTTAAAATTAAAGTAGAAAATTTAATAGACTAGTGGGCTGACCCATTTAAACCGCAATCTAAATTTAAAAATTTTAACTTGACCTGTTTAAAGTATAATTCAAATTTAAAAATTTTAATATTTTCTATATTTTTTATTTTTTGATAGACCTGGGTTAGCCCACATAATCCATAATCCATCTTGAGTTGAGTTGGGTTTGAGATTTCTCAACTCACCAAGTTGGTTGCTCGGTCCATCCCTATTGGGATCGTCTTGGTGTAATGCGCGTATTTACACATTTGTAAACATGCACAATGGAAATAAAATAATTAATTATAATTAATTATTAAAACACCTGCAATATATGCAAAAAATAACAGTGTACAAGATATGGCAGAAAATTAAAATTTTGTAGAATAGTAAATATTCTACGCATACCTTATTAATTTTTTTATGAAGGGTAAATATATTATCAAAGGAGAATGCACAGAAATACAAAAGCACCAATGACACTAACTCATGTCATGTCTGACGAACTATCAGATTTGAGCCACTGTCAAAGGTAAACTGTACATGTGCTACATGAGTATTATCATTATCACTATGCCCCTCACTCTATCATGTAGATGCAGGACCACATCATCACCAAGTCATGCCGCTCCAGACCTCTCGATGGCTCACCACGCCAGTAGCTATAGCGGTCAGCCATCTGCCGAAAGTGCCGTCGAGTACCACTAGCATCAGCTATCAGCCTCTCGCATAGTCGTAGTCATGGTGCGTTGGCGGTCGTTAGCCAGTTACCCCAAGTGCGCTGCAACCAACAACAGCATCACACCACCCCGGGGCACCAGCATCACCAACTAGCAGCCAGCCCCTCAAATGTCATCATCAGTGCGCCGTAAACAACAACAACATCACACCACCCTGGGGTACCAGCATCACCAACTAGCATCGCATTGCGAGGCCCACTCTGTCATGTGTCGTCATCAACCAGTCCACCATCTTCTCCAATCGCCACGCCTAACAAGCGCCGAATCATGAAGCTCCTGTGTAAGATACCGAAAATTTTGTTGTGGTAGAGAATGGAACTCATCTTGCAAAGATGAAATCAACAAAACCAAATTGGGTCAAATCTGAAATTTGTTTGGTTGGTAAACTAAATGATTTGATTGAACCAAATTGAACCAACTTAGTTTGGTTCGTGGTGAAAGAGGTTTTAGCAAAATAAAAGGGATGGGAAGATTCGTCTCGCGAAGATTAATCAAACGAAACTGATTTGGATTAAATCGGAGGTCGTTTGGTTAGTGAACTAAGCGAACCAAGGTTGAACCTGGTTCGCTACAGTAACTAGTTTAATAGTTACTAAGATTTAAGTCGGTTTAGCCCCAAACCCTAACCCCATTGGAAGGTTACTGTTTATTCCTCTTTAAAACACATTTCGCCCGAAGCCTTTCTCCCTTAGCCGCTGTCTCCACTTCCCCTGCTGACGCCTTGCCGCAAGCGACGATCGGCCACACGTTCCCGTGCCGACGCCCTCAACCTCCGCTGCTCCCCGTTTCTCTCCTCTGCATCTTTCTCTCCGCCGACGCTGATGCCGATGCCGACTAAAGGAGCTGCTCGACGTCGGTGCTGGACTTGAAGAGGATCGCCGATGACCGAAGCTGGGGGTGGCTGGCCATTGATTGAGCGGTGGCGTGTTGTCTAGCAGAGGAATCGCACAGCAGATTGAGGAAGTCGATCGATCGGTTGCTGTGATTCGATCGGCTTGAGGTTTCGATAGTAAAGAAGAAGAAGAACGGGAGGAAACAATCGGTAAGAGGGAAACTACTCAATTTTATGACTTGATGTTGGATGGA
>NW_027434610.1:0-1373 GCF_044706935.1 Curcuma longa
GATTATTGGTGCAGGGAGCACTAGCAGATCAAATCTGAGTTTTGATAATGGAACTAGGTTCAAGTTAAGTGTGTTATTGGACTAAACAAGTGATCTAAGAGTGTGCAGGAAGCACAGAGTTAAGTCCTAGTGGAAGCTAGGCATGAAGTCTTGGCAGAGTCAAGAGCACCAGGTGAAGTCTGGGATGGTCAGGAGGACCAGACCGCAGCAGAAGTTTGGGTTGGTCAGGAGGACCAAGCCGCAGCAGAAGACTGGACTGATCAGGAAGGATCGAGTTGCAGCAGAAGATTGGGCTGGTCAAGGACCGAGCCGCAGCACAAACCCTGGGGGCCGAGAAAGCCGAGCAAAAGTTCAACGAGTCAGGAGGACTCAGTTGGCATCAGGTAAATTCTCCTGAGTGGAGTGGGTGAGGACGCGTTCCCAAGGGAAACAGTAGGCGTCAATCTAACCCAGGGCTTCACTGGAAACCTGAAGTTAAGACCTTGAGTTGGTTCCAGGAACTGGCTCAAAAATAATTCTATTTTGCATGTTATTTGCTAACATTTTTACAGGAATGGAAAAATCGGTCGAAAGCAAACTCTGGGACAAAAAGCTGATTTTTGTCACTGGAGTCGATCCAGATGGGACTGGAGTCAACTCTAACTGAGTCAGTCGAAACCCGAAAGTTAGCGCGACGATTTTCTGCCACTTCGACTGGAGTCGACTCGGGTGGACTCTGAGTCGACTTAGGGTCAAGGAAGACTATCAGGTTGACGCCACGGCGACTAGAGTCGACTCAGCCAGGATAACGAGCGGGAGAATTCTATCTGCCACGTCGACTGGAGTCCACCCAGATGAACAGTTGAGTCGACTAAGGCCAGCTATAAAAGAAGGACGCGAGCAGCAGTCGTACAACATTAATTTTTCCGCTTCCAAGCTCCGTTCTCGCGACTCCCAAGTGCTTCTTCCTCGACATCATGCCGTACACGATCCAGATCATCCCGAGACCAGCCGATACACCAAGAACAATTTTTGGGGAGTTCCAGAGCGATCCAAAAGTCGATAACAGTTTATTTATTTGCATTTTTATTGTATCGAGCTTTTAAAAGTTGTGATCTTTGTATCTCGTTACACTTGCTGCCGTAAGGGGCAAGTGTGTTAGTGGATTTGTCCGCAGTAAACGGTCAAGGACCGTGGGCCTTGGAGTAGCAGCCTTGGGCTGTGAACCAAGTAAATAAAAGTGTCATCTATTCTTTTTTCTTTGCTTTTCAATACAACTGCTTCTGTAAGCATCTTTTCGCTTCCGCACATATTTTGAATTTCGATCGTATTAAAAATCGAAAAGCGTCAAACACGCTATTCACTCCCCCCTCTAGCGTGTTTTCGATCCTACA
>NW_027434611.1:0-3393 GCF_044706935.1 Curcuma longa
TTTGACGCCTCCTATTCCACTCCGAGAACGCGCCCTTACCCACTCCACTCAGAAGAATTTGTGCCAACCAAGTCCTCCAGGCTTGTTGGACTTTTGCTCGGCTCTGTCCTCAGCTCCCAGGATTTGTGCTGCGGCTCGGTCCTCCTGACCAGCCCAGACTTCTGCTGCGACTCGATTCTCCATATCAGCCCAGACTTCTGCTGCGACTCAGTCCTCTTGACTAGTCTAGACTTCTTGCTGCGGCTCGGTCCTCCAAACCAGCCCAGACTTCACTTGGTGTTTCGACTCTGCCAAGAATTCCGCTTGATCCTCCAAACCATGACTTTTCTTTTGCCTAGCCTACAATTAGGACTTTCTCTTGCCTAGCTCACTCACCAGGATTTCCCTTGCCCAATCATCCAGATCAAGACTTCCATTGCCTAATCTAACCAACTAAGACTTCTCGCTAGTCATCTGACTAGACTTCACTTACTTCCACACATCCAAACATCAAGTCTTGTTTGGATCAATCCCTTGGTCAAACTGACCAAACTTAGGTGTATTGTCAAACATCGAAACTCTAGCAAGATCTTAGTGCATCTTGCACCAACAATCTCCCCCCTTTTTGATGTTTGACAATTTCATAAGTTAATATGAGTCAGGGTTTAACAATCTGGGAGAAATCTAGATTATTAACTTAAGTCCCTTCTCCCCCTTTTCACACAACAAAAAGATTTAAGTAAATTAAAGTTTATTTTTTCTTGCACCAACAATAATGGTAATGCCTATGGTCACGTCTAAGTCTTGACAATTCTTGAAAGACTATAGTAGATTTGAGGAAGTAATTTTGAAAAGTAAATATTTTTATAAGTTTCATAAAATTTTTTTCAAGATAAATAGCTTCATAGTTTTAAATCAATTTTAATAGATTTTCAAAATAAGCATAGTTTATGAAAAGGATTGTTTAAAATAACTTAAAATAATTTTTCAAAAGGGTTTTCAAAATAAGTGTTTAAAAATATATAGTTTTTGAAAACTAATCATTATTCTTTTATATCAGGATCTTCCCCTTAACCTGACACATCCTCAGGGTTCTTTGCTAACCACAAAGTACTTTCCCTGTATGTCTTAGGATTTGATCCAAATTAAAAGAATAATGGATAATAATAATTTTTGAAATATGATTTGAGATAGAGTATTTTTAAAAATAAGTGTTTTTTTAAATTGATAGATTTTTAAAAGATTATTTATTATCCTTTTTAAATTAGAATATCCCCTTTAACTAGACACGCCCTCAGGGCCTCTGTTAACCACAAAGCAAACTCCCCCGTGTGTCTTAGAGTTTGATCCTAACTCAAAAGAATAATATATAAAATAATTTTGAAAATAATTTTAGGGAAAATAATTTTTTTTAAAAAAATTATTTTTACTCTTATGATTTGAACCTCCCCCTAAATCTGACACTTCCATAGGGCTCCTTGTTAACCACAAGGCAAACTCCCTAAATGTCTTCGGGTTTGACCCAAATCAAAAAAGATAATATGTAAAATAATTTTTGAAATATGAATTTTGAAATAATTTTACTCCTTCAATTTAGACCTCTCCCTAAATCTGACACTCCCTTAGGGTTTCTTATTGACCACAAGACAATCTCCCTATGTGTCTTAGAGGTTGTTCCAAGTTAAAAGAACAATTAATAATATATTTTTCATAACAATAGTTTTCAAAAATAATTTTAAAATTTTTAAAGTTTGTTTGTTTGTTTTTTCTAAGAGGTCTTTTAAATATTAGATCTTTCAAGAATGATCTCCCCTTGAACTAGACACTTTCTTAGGAAATCCTTGTTGACCACAAGGATTTTCTGCCTATGTGTCTTAGGGTTTTTAGACTTAGTGTTGACCTAAAAGTTTGTGTCTAAATATTGGTCAACCAATTTTCAAATATATAATATTTTGAAAATTATAGTATAAATACACCAACAAGCACGAATCTCAAGTAAATATCAAATATTTTTAAAAATAGATTTTATAAAAGTATTTATAATAATTTTTGAAAGTTTTTTCAAAACATTGTACTTTAATGTCCTTATCATCTCACCCCATTCTAAGTGTCGCAATACATGACATCCACGGGTAATCTTATGAGTTATGTGAGATGAGTTGTCAATTTTATCTTTATTAATTTTAAGTTAAGTTCTAATGAAATATTTGACCTTGAGTTAGATTCAGGTTTAATCGTCAATCAATTAAGTCCACATTTTAAAAATCAGTTTCTAAGCAGTGGCGAGGCACAGAGGTCTTCTTGGTTATCGGAACAACGATCACGTTCTATGGTAAAACTAATTCAAGAAATTATGACCTTAACCAACTTCTTGAAAAACCTTGGTCTAACTAGTTTAGGATGTGGCGAGGTAGTTTCGGTCAGTTTCACTTAGCTAAGCAGATCAAGCAATGTACTGCTTACCCCACTTGATTACCCAAACTAAGCTTCCCTAACGTACTATCATCTCGCTCCACCTTGATACTATGTTGGCAAGTATCAAATATTCTTGTGTCCTTATCTAAACATTCTAAGTTAAGAAGAAAATTAGATATGATGACATGACATGTTATATGCATTTAAAGTAAGATTTATGCATGAACATGTCAATTATGCATGAGTCAAACAATTCAAGTAATTTTTAATTTCTAAGACTGTATCAAATTCTCGATTTAATACATTTCGTGTGGACATGCGAATGTGCCAATCCACTTTGACACACTTTGAGTTTTTTTTATTGTTTCATTTGGTAATATTTTAATTTAGTTTTATAATTAAAGGTAGTCTATTATTAAGTTCATGACTTTTAAATTTGAGTTATTTTTAATTTAATTTTAATTTAATTTAATTTTTTAATTTTTTAATTTAATTTAATTTAATTTAATTTAATTTTTAATTTAATTTAATTTAATTTTTAATTTAATTTTTAATTTAATTTAATTTTTATTTTAATGTAATTTAATTTTTTAATTTTAATTTAATTTATGTTTGAATAATTAATAAATTAGATTTGACTTGTTAAATTATTTTCCTAAATTTTAGGATTTAATTTCAAATTTTTGAATTTAACTTTTTAGGATTATTTAACATTTCATAAATAAAAGGTACACAATTATAGTTAATTTTATTATTTAATTTTACATTTTTAATATTTATTTTCTTAGAATTATTCAATGTATCATAATTAAAAGATACACTGTTATAATTAATTTTATTATTTAATTTCAAATTTTTATAATTTATTTTTTGAAAATTATTCAATGTGTTATAATTAAAAGATACACTGTTATAATTAATTTTGTTATTTAATTTCAAATTTTTATTATTTTTTTTAGAAGTTATCTTATTGAAGTTTAAATTTTTCTTACTATTAGG
>NW_027434612.1:0-1370 GCF_044706935.1 Curcuma longa
CCCACGTAAGGGCAGGCGTTACAATAAATATGGCATGATTTAGATCATAAACATGGTATGATTGGATTTAATCCGATCGGAGAATTTGGTATGATTTTGGAAGTTTCCTATTCGAACCCAGATGCTTTAATCGATCAGGAAATCGATTAAACATCGTAACTTTTCCTCATTAACGCTGATAATCGATCAAGTGATCGATTACCAGTCGATTACCCACCTGGTAATCGATCAGGTGATCGATGGTAATCGATCAGGTGATCGATGGTAATCGATCAGGTGATCGATTACTAGTTGTGGTAATCCGGAACTTGGTAATCGATCAGGTGATCGATTACCAAGGTGTGTAATCGATCACCTAATCGATTACACAGCTTTGCATGGGTTCGAATGTCTGGTTTCTTCACGAATTCTTCCAAGGTGTATTTGAGGGTTTCTAGAGGCTACAGCAGGGACCTAGAGGAGGAATTGGTTTTTGTCTCCCGATAGGTTTAAGCTTGCCATGCTCTTCACCGAACACACAGCTTAAGTCTATCAATAATAACTCATTCCACTAGAGAGTTATTATTGCACTACCGCACCAATCTCATATTATAATATGGGCTCCTTCTTACTACAAGCACATTAGTCTCCCTGTATTTAAGATATCGTATGTCCGTCAATTAAATGAGTTACTGACAACTCGAATTTAATCGACATCTATTTAAGAGTAGTACCACTCAACCTTATTATCATGCGGACAAGGTCCACCTGCAGGGTTTGCATGATAATCCTTATGAGCTCCTCAAGGAGACATCATCAGCCTAGATTATAGGACACAGTTTTCTTCTATAATCAACAACACACCATGTACATAATACTACTTCCCAACTCATCGGGTCTGTTGATCTATCGATCTAAATCTCACCCTTTGATGAATTAAAGAAGTACATACTAAGCACATGTGTTTGTTATTATATTGGGATTAAGAGCATGTACATCCATAGTAATTGAGGTTTAGTTCGATTATATAGTCAGTATAAATTGAACAATCCTCAGATGGTCCTGTTCAATACACACTTAGTGTACTAGTATAATTCTATAGTCAAGATAGACTAAGACCAAATTACACTACAACCAATCCAATGGTTTGTCTAATCCATCTGGGTTGTGAACACTGTTTATAATCTATAAGGAACTGACAACATGGTCTTCTGTGTGTGACTCCGCACACCATGTTTATCTACAATATAGATTAATTGGACACTTGCATAAAAACTAAATGCAAATATTGACCAAATGTTATTCTTATTTCAGAATGTTTATTTACATAGCTAGGATTCTGGTATACATCCCAACAAAGTTGAAGGCCTTGATTACGATGAGACTTATGC
>NW_027434613.1:0-1431 GCF_044706935.1 Curcuma longa
ATACATACCAAGTAGTGCGAGGTAGCTAATCCCGACTACACGGTTACAAGGTCTTCTCATATGTCCTTCGACCTAGGGGCGTTTGGCTGCCTAGGGTGCCCTTCCCTTTGAATCCTTTCCAGGATTCGGTACAAGCCATTCATTTAAAGTAAAATACTTTTCATACTTTCCTTTTCCATCATAGCATGAATGTTCCATAACATCTTTTTCATTCATAGTGAACATTCACGTCATATATATTCAATACATTCGTCATAAGGTATTACATAACATCTTATGCTTAACAACGTTTAAACCTTAATTTAGGTTTGGGTGCACTTTCTCCATAAGATTTAGCTTTATTAACCTTAAACAGAGGACCTATATCCCTGTAATCGATCAGAAGGTCGATTGATAGGCTTTAATCGATCCGATGGTCGATTCTGGTCAAAAGTTCATCATAGTGGCCTCTGTAATCGATCAACCGATCGATTACTGGAGCTTCATCGATCAGAAGATCGATTTCCTCCTTACAGTGTTCACAGTAGGCTTGGTAATCGATCAACCGATCGATTACAGCCTCGTAATCGATCAGCCGATCGATTACGGCCTCTTAATCGATCGGGTGATCGATTAAGAGTCGTCGATTTCCTTCTCTTTAAAGCGTGTAATCGATCCTCTAATCGATTACACCTCTGGTAATCGATCGTCTAGTCGATTACCAGGCCTTCTGGTCTACGATCCTAAGTTCTGTTTAATCGACTGAAAGCTACAGATATATCCAGAAACAAACATCTATTTTAATTATGCCACGATTTATATTACCCTATTTATGTTATCAAGAAGACAGATCGTTGGTAACTAGTATTTGCACTCTAAACATGCTTAAAACCTTTAAACGAAGAACATATAAACAACGCATGATTTATTCTACAGCAGAAATCCTTTAAACGAAGAACATATAAACAAACATGATTTATCTACAGCAGCGATCCTTTAAACGAAGAACATATAAACAAACCTGATTTATCTACAGCAGAAAACTATCATCGTAGCCATTATACTGCAGGTGAGGGAACTTACCTTGGTGCGAAGGTTTCTAGAGATTTTTCCTCAACAAACCGCCTCCTAGTTCTCCTTTCTTGATTGAGGGTGAAGTCTCCAAGATCCCAGATCTCTCTCTCGGCCAGAGAAGAAGAAGAATAGAGAAGCGAAAAAGGAAAAAGGCTCGAGGAGGAGGGTTTATAAAGGGAAAAGGGTCGGCAGTTACGAACCCATCATCCCTCGATGCAACCCCACTACCGCCTCTCCGTTTGATTTAATGAAATTTCATGAACCATTAGGTTTAACAAGCATTTCCCTTATACCTTTTACAAGAATCAACTACTATCTCCCATGGTTACTTAAGGCTTGCTCCATATTGGGGGTCCAAGGGTCAATCCTTGGCACCTC
>NW_027434614.1:0-2236 GCF_044706935.1 Curcuma longa
ACTTTTGCTAATCCAAAAATTTCAGAAAAATATTCTAAAATTTTAGAAAAATCATAGAATATTTCTAAAATTTATTTTTGAGAATTTTCGGACGTTACAATATGCATGGAATTTATCATGCATAAGTTGAATTTGAGTTAGACTCAAATTAAGCCAAATTGGATTTTGATTCATCATGTATGATTAAAGTGGATTAATCATGCAATGAATAGGAGGAGATTACATGCATGAGAGTTATCATGCTTGATTAATAGGATTTATCATGCATTGATGAGGAATGCCAAAAGGGCTAAAAACCCTTGGTATTCATGGCATGTGTATAAAAGAGCTCTTCTTGCAAGAACTCTTGTTGGTTGATTGTTTTTCTTCCTCCTTCCTTCTTGTGGCCGAAACTCCTCTCTCCCTCTCTTGGCCGAAATTCACAAGGTTGCTAGCACAACCATATTTCTCCAGTAGTGAGTGTTCGTGTGGATACTGACAACCCTAGATTTGCTATGCAATGTCACGAGTAGGGTTGCAAATTGATTTTTAATTATCGAAAACCCACAATAAATTCAAATAAATGAAGTATAGGGGCCTTGAGTCGTGTTTTTCCAAGGATTAGTAGAAAATTGCTTAAGTTGAGCTTAAGTGTGTCGTGTTTTTGGGGTTTTCTAATAAAAATGGGGGTTTTGGTGTTTTGCAATGAAATGTAAATTTAAAATCCGTAAATTAATTAAAACTGCAAGTTTTATCAACTAAAACTAAAATTATTGAATTAAAGTATAGACTAATCTATCATTGCAACAAACCTAACTAGCAAAACTACTATGCAATGTAACTATTCAACCTAAAGCAACTAACATCAAGTCCACCGATTAACCTACTCAAGCTTATCAAACTGATACAAAGAAACTGAAAATGGCATGCAACAGTGTCAATTTGAGATTTTCAGAAACTTGAAAACAGATTTTCAGAAACTCAGCTAAACAATCTCTGATGCAAAACACAATCCAAACAAACCAAGCATTAACCTAATTACCAATTCAACAAGGTAACATCAACATTCGAAACTCAAAAACTAAGCTATTTGCAGTCAGAAATTCCAGAAATGCAGAATCAAAAGCTATAAAATGCATCCATCCTTCCCTTCTCCTTCAATTCTCCTCAGCTCGGTGTCAACAAGCTCTTGAACCTCGTGGAAGCTTGAAACTGGTCGTGGGAGTGTTTCCTGCAACCCAGCACCCAGAAACTCCGAAGAAACCCTCTCCGGCATTGAACGGATGCTGTACAGACAGGTTTGAGATGGCAAAATCGGAATCCCTCCTTCCTCCTTGCTCTGATGGTCTCTCTGAAACCTTGGACGTGCAGCGCAATCCTCCGAGAACCCCTCGTCGACGCACTGTGTCTAAAGGTCCAACAGCTCACCGGAACTCGAAAGAACAGGGGTGGCGACGCCAGAAGAACCACTTGCCGTCGCGCGCCTTCCAGCCGCCGGAGAATACCCAATCGGCCGGCTTTAGCTTCTTCAGAGATCAAGGAGTCGAATGGATGAAGTTTGGGTGGAAGAGGGCGCGCCGTACGCTACGATCGCTAAGCAGGGGAAGTGCGCGGGACGAAGCACAGTGCGGCGGCACTGTTCATCCGAAAAGGCTAAGTTTTATACTTTGATTAATTGATTAATCTCAGCCGTCCGATCTTGATCTGATGGCCAGGACTGATCTGGGCTTTAGGGCTTTAGGGCTTCCAAAAAATTGCAAAATTTTGATCAGGCTCGATCTAAGTCATGTCCTCCGTGTTGGCTCGATCAATTTGGCAAATTTGACTCGATTTGACCGCGATTGAGCTCGAGTTGGGTCTGATTTAGTCCTAAAATCAATAAAAATCAAATTAATGCCAAAAATTCACCATTAAATCATAAAAATTATATCAAGCCTCAAATCATGCAATATAGGACAATTAAAGTCAAACCGATCCATTTTATAATTTATTTTAATGTAAAAGCCCAAAATTGAATCAGTTTAAATCATAAAAATCCTAAGTCATCAGATACATATAGAGGCACGGACACTTGTACGTGCTAGAGATCCGACGACCTTGGACAAGCGGGATACGCGAAGGGCACGCATCAAAGGTGAATTCTATTAGATAGAATCTTTAGGTTTTTAATTTGTACGAGTTTTTCTTTCGCATGGATCGCTCGAGGGATCCTATTTTCCGCTGTGAATTTTAATTTTATCGCATAGGATTCCCAACA
>NW_027434615.1:0-1935 GCF_044706935.1 Curcuma longa
GACGGAGGCGTGCCAGTGGCGTGCCAGGGCCTATAAATATATCTTTTTGCACCTTTCTATGATTATATTGGGTCATTCTCCAAAATCCTAAGTCTTGTCTTAAGGGAAGGCGCCTCCCCACTCTTGGGGAGGCCCTAAACACTTCATCTCCATCGATCCATCCTACACCAGAGCGTAAGAAGATCTTCAACGGATGCCCACGCTTCAAAGATAAGTCTTCCCCTTTCTTGTGGATGACGTATTCCTTGCATACTTGTTGTAACCTTCTTATAATGGAGTAGATCTTTGAGTTTAGGATGTAGGATGAACATCTATGTGATGATGGTGATATATGAATTAGTTTATGCTCATTTTTCCTATTCAATGAAGTATTTACATTTGTTTCATGCATTGTGTGCCTTGAATGTGTTTGATGAAATATTTGTGTGAGCACATATGCATAATTATGAGGGGTATATTACTGTGTAGGGAGATCCTAGATCGTATGATCGGGGTGCCTTGTGATAGAAGGTTAACCTTTAATCGGACTTTTCGAAGTAATTTTTACACGGTGATAAACTTCTATAAGGGATAGCTAATGGCTATTGATGACTAGGAAAGGATTTCTTAATTGGGTGCTCGATGACAGAGAGTAGTACACTAGAAGTTTGCTAGGGTGTCAGGTGACAACAGGAGAGCCATAGAATTAGGCTATCTGGTGTCATCCTGAACTCAGTGATCGTAGCGTTAGAGTATCATGGTTTAATTCTGACAAAATCTGACGAAGTCGAGTTGGTCTTGGTCAGAAATTCCTACAAGGTGGTAGACATTGAGAGTAAGACAACAAATATGAATTAGGGACTGTCACCTAGCATTGATGTGAATCTTAAAATCCTAGACTTATCCATCACATCCCATAAATCCTCAGGCTAATCTCTCTCTCTACCGTACACACACCAAAATCCTCAACCATTTCACTTCCTTTGGAGTTTATACAACTAGCTCCGTGACACCACTATAGCTAATACACAGTCCCTATAATTTGATATCTTTTTATTACTTGACGACAACCGTATACTTGCAGTTCACATCATTCTGTAGGACAGAAACTTTCTATTATGTTACCATCACTACAATAAATTTGACTTTCCGTAGCACGTCATCAACGACACACAATTATAGTGTGCTGTTAATAGTAGTTTTTATGGCGCGCCTAATCAAGTGCGCTGCGGATAATATTTTATATTTTACAATTAACAGCGTACAAATAATAGTACGCTGTGAATACTATTTTTCGCAGCGTACACAAATTATACTCTATGAATATTAAATAATATTTATAGATATTTATAGCGTATATTAAATATACGCTGTTAAACAAAATATCTTTGACAGCATGTATAAAAATACGCTGTTAAAAAATGTTAAATAATATTATTAACAGTGCTCAGGGATATAGCGCGGTCAAAAGTCGTTAAAACCCGATAATTCTATTTTAAAACCACGCCATCGCGACTGCCCTAACTCGCGATCCCTGTCGCGCCTCCTCTTCCTTCCCCACGATCCCCTCCTCTGCCCGACGCCGCGCCGTTCGTCGTCCTGCTAGCAGCCCTCTGCCCAACCGTTGCCTTCGCCTCTCCCTCCCCGTGTGCTCTCACGATCCCCTACTGTCCTGCCGCCGCGCCTCACCTGCGGTCGCCTTCTGCCAACGCTGCCTTTCCTGCCGTCACCAATTTCGCCTTCCTCACCAACCCCACCCTTGGACCTGGCCCCCTCACGTGTTGGCGATCTGGATCTCCGTCCTGCGATCCGGATTCTATCCGCTCCGAAGAGCATAGAACCCCACAGAACAAAAATTTATCCCGCCTTGGATCAATTGACAAAGTCTACAAAAAGACTAGATCAATTGATCCTTCAGGATCGCCGATTCCTAAATTATTATCTACGGTATATTAT
>NW_027434616.1:0-4235 GCF_044706935.1 Curcuma longa
CTCACCTTCCTCTACATGTGTTGGCCGAATGGTGCTAAGCCACACATCATGGAGTAGATGAGTTCACATGACCCTTAACATGTTAAACCATTTCTAGTCCACAATCATTATCAAGCTCCCAACATAGGTTGAGTATCCTAAGGTTTCCCTTCATGGTTCAACTATTATAGCATGGGACTTTAAAGTTGTTCTCATGGCACTTCATCATGGTTCTTCTTTTCAATTATAGCATGAGCAACATTATTTAAAACCCTAAACCAAGTTTAGTTGTTACTCCACCTAGTTGATCATGCCATGGCCGAATGGCTCATTAGCACCCCCCATGGAGTAGATTTAGACAAGTATCATGTCATGGCCGAATGGTTCGTAAGTTGAATTTTGTGGTCTAACCTCCTCCTCCTTACCATGGCCGAATGGTTGAGCCACAACCATGGTGTGGCCGGAGGGTTAAAACACAAAACCTAAGGTGGTCTAAGTTAGATGAACCTTGAACATATCTACTATCTTATGGCACATTCAAAATTAACATAACTTGAATTATCAACTTCTTTTTCATGGCCGAACCTTTGTCTAACCTAACATGCATTCTAGGTTTTCAACACAAAAGAAACCTTCATACTAACATGATCATGACACATTTTTAGCAACCTAGCATGCTCAAACAACATTAACATTACATGAGGTACTAAACATTTCATCGCATTTTCACAATCAAGTTCTTGTTAAAACATCCCATGCATCTCATAGAGTAAACTTGTTTAAAACATATTTTTAAAGCCCACTTAACTCATGGCCGAATACTTTAAATCTTACCTTCTCATACTTTTTCAACCACAAGACATGAGATATCAAAAGAAACATGAGATCATCAAGAACAATTATATTGCAGGGTGAGGGAGACTTACAGTGCTTTAGGGCCTTTTTACCCGAAAGGAAACAAGAGAAGAGATGGTCTTGTGGAGCCTTTAGCCTCCCTTGTGATCCCTCTAGACCCCTAGAAGGACTCTTCCCTCTTGTTCTTCCTTCTTTGCTCGGTGAAGAGAAGGAGAAAGCCTTTTCTCCTCTTGAAACTTTCGGCCACTCAAAGGATAGGAGAGATCTCCTTTCTCCTCTTCAAACTTTCGGCCACCAAAGAGTTTTGCTCCTCTTCCTTGGCTTGGTGAAGAGCTTTCCTCCTCTAGAGACCTTCGGCCACCAAAGAGAATGAGAGGAGGGGAAGCCTTGCCTTTCTCCTCTTGAAGTTTCCGGCCACCCAAGGGAAGAAGAAGGAGAAGGAGAAGCTTTCGGAAGGAAGGGAGGATTCGGTGGAGAGGAGCTTCGGTGGAGAGGAGGGGAATTTCGGTGAGGCTTGAGAGGGAGGCTTGAGGCTTCGGTCAAGGGGAAAAAAAGAGAGAAACAAGCAAAGGGGAGGTTTTATAAGGCATGAGTAGAGAGGGAATGGGAGTAGTGGGATGTAGTGGGAATAACTACCTAGTAACTACTCCCTCCACTACTCTTCCCTATGATTTCCTATTCCCTAACATTTAGCTAAATGGTTCTCTATCCTTTTCTCATTAAATCATGCTATCTCCTTTGGTTAATCTTGGCTTGCTTTGTATTGGAGGTCCAAGGATCAATCCCTGGCACCTCCACATATATATTTATTTTTTTTTTCTTTTTATCCTTCTCTTTATTGCCAAGTCTTTAACCCATCATGCAACTTTATCCGAGCATGATTAACCATTATTTTTATTTTTAAACTATCCCTTATAAGGGATAACCCTTAGTAGAACATTTAAACCATAGGGCCATTAGGGAAATTAGCCTGCTTATGGTCCCTTAAAGCTAAGGGTCATTTTGTCATCAAGGGCTATTTAGAAATATTCTAAACCCTTTTTCAAACAATCCTTCATCATATTTCCAGAATTATAGAAGGAAATTTACGGGTATTATAATTTATACCAAGCATTACCTAGTATTACCTAAGTATGCCTTAACTTTAATTATGCATGCATATATAATAATTCAAAAATTAGTCTCCAGGCTGTGGCGAGGCAATGACCTTCTTCCCCAAAAGGCACAAAGGCCTTATGGGTTATTGGAGCAACAACCACTTCTAGACAAGACTAATTTAAGAATTAATCATATTATGCATACATAATTAAACACTAAGCATAACCCAACACTATCTAAACACGCTAAACTAAGCATGACCATAAATAGTAAATTTATGCTTATGACGGTAAAGAAATAAAGCATATAATTAAATAGCATAAAAGAAAGCAATAAATATGGAAAAATTATTTTCCAACTATTATGGCCTCTTCTATATCCGCCGTTCTTCTATATGCCTCCTTTGCCGTCCGTCCATCTTGTTTCCTTCTCCGTTGCGTCTCCGGTCCTCATCGTAGCACCACGCACGTCCGGAGTACAAGATAAAAAATAAAATTTACATCCATCGATCCTACACCCCACGAAGGGGTTTTACATGTAATCTAGATCAAACAGTAAATTAAAACTATACAGCGTCCCGCTGTGCTTAATTTATTATTACACACATGCACATCACACAATACATACATATCACAATTTAGGCCATAATAGTTGGATCTAGGAATCCTGCAACCACAGAGTTAATCTACTTGCAATTCCTACTATTATCCTGCCTAAACTTATGCATGAAAAAGTGCATAAATAACTGAAACCAAACACACAGAGCCCTAACCAACGCTCTGATACCATTGATGGGAAAGTCTTGAAAAACCGTTCCGGTAGATTCTTGCAGAACAAAAATTTTCTCGGAAACGATCTCAAGTTGCCCTCATAGTCGATCAAACGAAGTTTGATCGACTCATTTAGATCATTGGGCTCTTGTGTTTGGTTTACAGGATCCAATATAAAAGGAATAATTTAACTTATGCGGAAACATTAAATTATACCTTTCTTCGGACGGTTGTGAAGGATGAAGTTTGTACCCGAAGACCTCTTGATCTTCTGCTGTATTCCTCTCCTCTTCTCGAACGTTGTGTGGGCAACGATCCTTCGAGAATTTCTCCACCAGAATTCTCCTCTCCGATGGCTAGCAAACTTTCCTTCTTCTCTTTGAAGAAGAGAAAAGAGAAGAAGAAGAAGGGGTTGGCTGCCGAGAGAGTCTCGGCCACCAAAGCTTTTTCTTCTCGTGTGTCTCAAACCCTTGGCAAGCCCCTTCTTTTATAGCCTAGCCATCCCATAAATATGGTATAATTTGAGCCATAAACATGGTATGATTGAATCGTAAACATGGTATGATTTAGATCAATCAAATCGGAGATTTTGGCAAGATTTCGGAAGTTTCCAATTCGAACCCGAGGTGTTTAATCGATCAAACAATCGATTAAACATCGCTAACTTTTTCTCATTAACACTGGTAATCGATCAGGTGATCGATTACCAGGCTGGTAATCGATCACCTGATCGATTACCAGTCGATCTCCCACGGAGCTTGGTAATCGATCAGCTGATCGATTACCAAGGTGTGTAATCGATCAGCTGATCGATTACACAGCCTTGTATGGGTTCGAATGCCTGGTTTCTTCACGAATTCTTCCAAGGTGGACTTGAGGATTCCCAGAGGCTACAGCAGGGACCTAGAGGAGGAATTGGTTTTGGTCTCCTGATAGGCTTAAGCTTCCCATGTTCTTCACCGAACATACAGCTTAAGTCTATCAATAATAACTCATTCCACTAGAGAGTTATTATTGCACTACCGCACCAATCCCATATTATAATATGGGCTCCTTCTTACTACAAGTACATTAGTCTCCCTGTGTTTAAGATATCGTATGTCCGTCAATTAAATGAGTTACTGACAACTCGAATTTAATCGACATCTATTCCAAGAGTAGTACCACTCAACCTTATTATCATGCGGACAAGGTCCACCTGCAGGGTTTACATGATAATCCTTATGAGCTCCTCAAGGGGACATCATCAGCCTAGATTATAGGACACAGTTTCCTTCTATAATCAACAACACACCATGTACATAATACTACTTCCCAACTCATCGGGCCTATTGATCTATCGATCTAAATCTCACCCTTTGATGAATTAAAGAAGTACATACTAAGCACATGTGTTTGTTATTATATCGGGATTAAGAGCATGTACATCTATAGTAACAGAGGTTTAGTTCGATTATATAGTCAGTATAAATCGAACAATCCTCAGATGGTCCAGCTCAATACACACTTAGTGTATTAGTGTAATTCTATAGT
>NW_027434617.1:0-3727 GCF_044706935.1 Curcuma longa
GGCAATTTGGCTTGATGTGCCCCTTTTTGTTGCACTCAAAACAAGTCACGTTAGGGTTAAAATTAGAACTTTGACTGTTACCTTGAGATGGTGGGGTGAACAACTTTTTCATATTCCTTTGTGTGAACCTTCTTGATCTTCCCATCATCTTTTTCACATAATGTGCCACTTGCTTGGGTGACATCGCCTCATCACTATCGGATGTCTCTTGCTCGGATTCGGATGAGGACTCCTTCTCCTTCTTCTTCTTTTTCTCCTTCTTTTCTACAACTAAAGCAATACCTTTCTCCTTCGAAGACAAGTTAGCTTGTTCATGAAGTTCGAATTCACAAAATAATTCATCTAATTTAACAATTGAAAGATCCCTCGATACTTTATAAGCATCGACCATTGATGCCCATAAAGTGGTTCGGGGGAAGGCTTGTAGCACGTACCTCACTAAGTCCCGGTGATTCACTTGAACCCTCGTTGAGTTCAATGAGTTTCTCCCAGAGTTCCTTGGCCGAATTGAAAGGTCCAACTTTGCTCAGTTGATCTTTGGAGAGTCCACATTGCAAGGTGGTTGTGGCCTTTGCATTTGTTTGTGCCTTTGTCCAACTTGTCGTAGGTAAAGGCTTTCCAGACTCATCCTTCGGGTTTTCGAAGCCATCTACAATACTAAACTAATTTTTAATATCGTTCATTAAGTAATATTCCATTCTACCTTTCCAATACGCGAAATCGTTACCGTCGAAGTACGGTGGTCGTGCAGTGTTGTATCCCTCTTGAAACGCCATTTGTATTTCGGTTGAACGTTTAATCTTCCGAAATGAACCTGGCTCTGTGATAGCGTTCCGCAAGTATACGGAATGTCGTCAAGTAATAAAAAGATCGAATCCACAGGGACCGTGGAACTACTTACTAAATCTAGCACAAAAAGGTGGAGAGAATATAGATCATGAGTTGTGTGGGGGAGATGGGAGTGTTCTAAAGTGCTTTATCCTAGAAGTCAGAGAAAGGGATCGACTGTGACACTGATTGGTGAAACGATCCTAGGACTTCGGACTCCTCAGAGAATGGATTAATTGACTTGGATCCTCTACCTTTCCTCAATAACTGTTCAATTGTAGGAATGTTAACCAATTTATCCAATTCAACCTCGTCAGGTATCCTCGAATTAAATCATTGGTGTTCTTACGTCACTCGTTATTGGTTCGAAACGGTTCTAGAAGCCCGGTTCAAGGTCTGCCCGTGTCACTCAGGCGCCCCGGAATACTAAAAGAACCCTATCCCCTGTCACTGGATATCCTTTTACAGATCTCTCCCCAATAACGAATGACCGCTAACTATCCCTCATAGGAATTTAACTACGCATTAGGAAACCCCTCGGAACTCGCCCGGTTCAAGGTCTGCCCCTGTTACAGAGCGCCCCGGTATACGGCCTAATGATTCCCCAATTCATAGTAAATCCCTACCCTCATGGATTCACACACACACAATTTATCATCAAGCACAAGCACAAATCCACAAAACAATGCACAGTTATATCATAGAAAACGGTAGATTAATCAAATCCAAATACAATCATCCATTACATCTGATTTATCCTACATCCTAGAATCTAGGGAAATCTACTCCATAGCGTGGAGATTACAACCCAAAAGAAAGAAAGAATACATCTCGTTCCCAAAGGTATACAAAGAAATGCAGGAAACTAGACTTATCTTCTTCCTCGGAGTGAAATCTCTGCGTAGATGGGATGAGGATGGTCTGGAGCAGTCGGATCGGTGATGGATCGTCGAATCTCTCTCCGAAATAGGCGTCGGCGGCTCTAGAACAACTCCGGTGGCTCTCCAAAGTCTCCCCCCTTTCCTAGGTCTCCATAGAGACCTATTTATAGTGCAGGGTTCGGAAGCAGCACGCCCCCGTGCACACGGCCGTGCCTGAGAGGCACGGCCTTGTGTTGGCTTCGGGCAAAGGAGGAAGCACGGCCGTGCCTTGGGGGCACGGCCAGTAGCTGTGAAGCTCCTGTTCTGGGGCACGACCGTGCCTATTAGGCACGGTCCAGACTTGTCACCTTGCTGTTTGATGGCACGGCCGTGCCTGAAAGGCACGGCCACACACTGTCTTCTCCTCAACTGCTGGACACGGTCGTGCTTTGGAGACACGGCCTGCTGCTTGGACTCTTCTGTTCTGGCACACGGCCGTGCCTGGAAGGCACGGCCAACAGCAGTGGCTAGCTCCATGATGAAGACACGGCCGTGCTTGTGAGGCACGGCCATGACTTGGCTGGTTTCTGTTTTGAAGCACGGGTGTGTCTTTGAGACACGGCCTCTGGCTGCTGCTGAGGGGATTTTGGCACGGCCCGTGCCTGTGAGGCACGGCCCTGGCTTGTTGATCTTCTGTTTGGGCACACACCCGTGCCCATTGAAACACGGCCAGAAGTTGAATAGACACGGCCGTGCCTATGAGGCACGGCCCTGTCTTGCCTTATCTTCAATGATGCTCCGTTTTGCCCGTTTTTGCTCCATTTTCATCCTGAAACATGTAAAAGCACGAGCAGATCTCCGAACTAGGAAATGTAAGATATGTGCCTAAATGCATGAATATGGGATGCAATGTACACAAGAATTAAGCGATAAATCCAGAAAGATGTGCAAATAAAGCATAAATAGTATACATCCTACGCACATCATAAATACAGGTATCACATCCTACGCACATCACTCTGATACCACTTGTTAGGATCGATGCGTTCGCTAGAGGGGGTGAATAGCGATTTTTAACTTTCTCTGCAAATTTGTTAGCGGAAGCAAAAAGATAAAGAATAGATTGCAAAGAACCAAACGCTAACCCGGTCGATTTACTTGGTATCCACCTCAACGAGGTGACTAATCCAAGGATCCACACACACAGCCCGACGATTCCACTATGAGAAAAACTCTCTTTTTCGAATCACACTTCGAAGGCGGAGAAACCCTCACAATACGATGTCTTCCTCGTACAAGATCTTTTATGAAGTAAGAGAGGAAGAAAAGAGCTTTTTACAGAGATCAGAGAACAGTAAAGAAGATGATGAATGAATTGTTAATTCTCTGCGACGTTGACCGCTCTTTTTATGAAATTCAGTGCACCAGTCGACTGCTCCTAAGGCCAGTCGACTGATGGGCTTCAACGGGAATTAAATATGCATTTAATTCGCCAGTTGTCACCCCAACGGCAGTATATCAGTCGACTGCTCCATGGCCAGTCGACTGCTCCAGTCGACTGTCCACTCGACTGATTTTTCTGTGCTTGTCTGTGTGTGCTCCGGATCAACCCCAGTCGACTGCTGGCAGGGCCAGTCGACTGCCATAGCTGAAAACTTCCCTTTTCAGCTTCTCTTCACTCCTTAGCCTTGATGCAAGCCTTCAAACGTCTTCCACAAGCCTCGTGCTCTTCCTTGCACTAGCTTGAGACATTTCCCTCGACTTCATCGTGCTAAGACATCCTTGCCAAGAGGCCGCGCCTCCGGGACTTCATCCTTGCCAAGAGGCCGCGCCTCCGGGACTTCACCAATTGCCAAGAGGCCGCACCTCCGGGACTTCACCTTTGCCAAGACTCCGGGACTTCACCAATTGCCAAGTCTCCACTCCTGGGCTTTCCTGTGAACTCAAGTCACACATGTTAGATCAACAACACATTGCCTAACTTAACTGATTTAGCCAAACATTAAAATCCAATCACTTGGGGCACGATTGCACCAACA
>NW_027434618.1:0-1439 GCF_044706935.1 Curcuma longa
TGTTGGCGTTCTGGATCTCCGTCCTGCTATCCGGATTCTATCAGCTCCGAAAAGCATAGACCCCACAGGACAAAAATTTTATCCCACCTGGATCAATTGACAAAGTCTACAAAAGACTAAGTCAATCGATCCTCCAGGATCGCCGATTCATAAATTACCTTCTACGGTTTCTAAGACTAGTTCTAAGTAAAATTGAAACTGCGGAAAATAAATTTTACCCGAACCTTGTAGATAACCTCGGAGCCTTTCGCTGTATTCCTTTCTTCTTCCTGGACGTTGGGTGGGACAACGATCTTCCAAAACTAAAGGACTGCAACCTCCGGATGAACCTTGGATCGCCTTGCTTCTTCTCGTAGCAACTTCGCCTTGTCTAGTCTCCCTTCTAGGATCCGGCCCTTCACCCCTTTCGGCGGCTCGGCCACCACTAAGGAGAAAGAAGATGGGCGGAGGAAGAAGAACAAAAGAGGAAGAAGAAGGAGAGGGGCGGCGGCAATGACCAATTCTAAATCATAGAAACATCTTGAATCTTGGCCCTTGGATTGTCTTGCTTGGTTTCTAGCCATTAGATCTTTTTGGAATTATTTAAAAAATAATTCCAAACCTTATCTAAAGTGGCCGACCACCTTTGATTAAATCGATGAACCAATTTTATATTAAATAGAAAATAAAACCGAACCGAAGAGATCTCATCCGTCGGATGCAACTTAATCTCATCTAACGGTTACGATATAATCTCCTTTAATATAACTTGATCTCTTTGATCCAATGGCCATGATTAATCCCTTTGGGCGTGTGGTTCATTGAACCATGCCTGGTTCACCTCGTGAACCAGTTCTTCCTTCCAAAGAGAATTAAAACTGAACCGGAGAGATCTCGTCCATCGGACGCGACTTAATCTCATCCAACGGTTCTAATCTATTCTCTTCTATTCCTCTTTATTTATTTCGATCCAATGGATGCAACTTGATCTAATCCCATGGATACAAGCTGATCTCATCCATTAACTCATCCTACGGTCGAGAACTAATCTCATCCAACGGTTGAGATTAAATCTCATCCGACGGCTGAGAACTAATCTCATCCGTTTGATTGCATCCTTTTGAAGATGTCTTTAGGCTACAGTGGGGACCTCGAGGAGGTATTGGATCTGGCCTTCTGATGGGTTTCGGATCCCGTATTCAACCCCGAATACACACCTACATCCATCAACAATGATCCATTCCACTAGAGGATCATTGTTGCACTACCAATCCAATCCCCAAATTACGTTATGGGTTCCTTCTTATTATTTTATGCATTGCTCCCCGTGTTTAAGATATCGTATGTCCGTCAATTATCTGAGTTCACTGACAACTCAATAATCGACATCTAAGACCTTGAATAGTACCACTCAACCTTATTGTCAGCCGGACCAAGTCCACTTGCAAGATTTGACTTGA
>NW_027434619.1:0-1417 GCF_044706935.1 Curcuma longa
TCAATCAACTCACTAATGTTAGCTCTTTAAAGAACTTAGAATTGAAGCAATTCCCTGTAAGCGTTCTTTGACTAATTAAAAAACTCTAAGGAAATTAGGATAAAAGATAGGAATTGAAGAAGAATGCAAATTGCAAATTAAAAACTTGAATTAAGTGAAAGAAAATTTAAAGATCTAGGTAAAACTTATTAGAATGAATTGAAAATAAAGATACTTGAAATAAAAGCTGAAAGGAAATTTGCCAGAACTTAATCTAGGCAAGTGCCAGAATTAAATCTAGGCAAAACTTGAAAGAAATGCAGAATTGAAAGATAAAAATAGCTGAAAGAAAATTTGCTAGAACTTAATCTAGGCAAGTGCCAGAATTAAATCTAGGCAAAACTTGAAAGAAATGCAGAATTGAAATATAAAGATAGCTGAAAGAAAATTTGCCAGAACTTAATCTAGGCAAGTGCCAGAATTAAATCTAGGCAAAACTTGAAAGAAATACAGAATTGAAAGATACTTGAAATAAGTGTTGAAAGAAAATTTGCTAGAACTTAATCTAGGCAAGTGCCAGAATTAAATCTAGGCAAAACTTGAAAGAAATGTAGAATTAAAAGATAAAGATGGTAAAAAAAATGCAAGTATAGAAATAACAAGCTCTCTACACCCACTTTTTGTTGCTTCTTTTCTTTTACCTTTTTTTTTCTTTTTTTTTTCAAAATTTCAGCCTTCCTTTCTTTTTTTTTTTCGGGCCGAAAAATATTTTTTTGGCCGAAAATAAATTTTTTTCTCTTTTTTTGGCTGAAATAAATTTTTTTCTCTTTTTGGCCGAAAATAAATTTTTTTCTTCCTTTTTTTTTGATAGCAACAAGCAAATAAGACTTACAAAGATTGAAAGAAATGCAAATAATAAGTATCAAATGATGAACAAGATAGATAAAATTTCAAGAATGAAAGAAAAGGATAACCAAATCGATTTAGAAAAACCTAAGCTCTGATACCAACTAATGTGAACCCATAGAGGAAAATCTCAAGAACTCACAACTAATTGAAGAAAGAAAGGAGAGTCTAAATCGATAAGAATGATGAATAGAACCTTGACCCGATACTTAAAAAAGTTGAACCTTGGTATAGAGGAAGAGGAAAGACGCCACAACCTTGTGATGGAGGTTGATAAGTCTTTGAACGCCACAAGGGAATGCCTTGATAAGTTTTAGTTCAATGAATAACCAACGAGTGAGAGCCTCACCATGCTTTAGATTGAAACTATGCGAAAAGTTACATGTGTGGTCGTTACTCACTTTATTTATAGCTATAGGGTGACCTAAAAACCCTAAAAGGCCAAAAGGAAGCCCATTTAGTAAAGGCCTATGCAGACTATTTAGTCATTTTAAGCTAATGACATCATTACAACCCAAATAAAGCTAGAAAT
>NW_027434620.1:0-1682 GCF_044706935.1 Curcuma longa
CTTGGTTCCTAACCCCCCAGGGTTAGTACGTCCAAGGCCTATGTACGGGAGGCGCCCGTCCACTAGTGGTCTCCTTCCCGAACGGCGTTCGGAGGCGGAGAAACCCGTCTTACAGTCCGAGAATAACAAAATAAATAATGAGCAGAAAGTAAGACAATAAAATAACAAACAAACACTTGTTGCCGATCCGGAAGTCCTGAGCGTCGCGCACTCCTCCTGGATCTTCCCCGGTTGCAAGTGCTTGGTCCCGTTTGCGTTTGGCAGCGGCTCTTGTTGGAAGGCGGATGTTAGAGTTGTGTTCCCTGGCTGCTACTCGAAGACTCCTTTTATAGGCCGCCTGGGTCGACTCAGATAGCCATCTGGGTCGACTCCAGCCGAGGTGGCAGATAGAGTTTATCTCCTCTTCGCTTATCTCCTCTGAGTCGACTCAACTTGCATTCTGGGTCGACTCCAGTCTCGGTGGCGGCAGCGACGATCAGGCTTTGACTTCTGGGTCGACTCACAAGCCAATCTGGATCGACTCCAGGCTGATTTGGCAGAAACCCTTTCTTTTTCTCGTCATTTACTGCCTGGGTCGACTCAAGTGAGATTCTGAGTCGACTCTAGCCAGAATCCGAGAAAACTCAAAACACCAATATTGTAGATCTCTGAAAGGGCTTTCCAAACGCTTCCAACCGTGCCTCGTTTGGAGTCCCGAATCAAAAGTTATGGCCATTTGAAGTTCAGCCTACATTAATATTCCTGCAACACAAGCATTAAAACAACCAAGCAATCCTAGCTTTACCTTGTGGGTCTAACTTCGGATTTCTACCGAAAATCCTGGGTTAGTCTAACCCACTCCATTCTGGAGAATTTGTGCCAACCAACCCACCCCAGACTTGTTGGACTTTTGCTCGGCTATTTGATTACCCCCCAGGACTTGAACGCAACTGATCCTCCTAATCAGTCCATTCTTCTACTGACCGCAGCTGATCCTCCTGATAAGTCCATTCCTCCACTACAACTTGATCCTCCTGACCAAGTCCAGCCATCCGCAACTTGGTCCTCCTGACCAAGTCCAGATCTTTGCCTGGTGCACGTTGACTCTGCCAAGACTTCTGCCTGATCCTCCAAACCAGGACTTTCCCTTTGCCTAGCCTACAACTAGGACTTTCCCTTGCCCAGCTTCACTCACCAGGACTTCCATTGTCTAGTCTAACCGACTAGATCTTTCTCACTCACTTCCACACATCCAAACATCAAGTCCTGTTTGGATCAACCCTTGGTCAAACTGACCAGACTTAGGTGTATTGTCAAACATCGAAACACTAGGCAAGTCTTTAGTGCATCTTGCACCAACACTCATTACAACGAGTAATCGATCAGGAGATCGATTACGCCGTCTAGTAATCGACCCACCAGTCGATTACTAGCCTCTGTTCACGGTTCTATGTTCTGTAACCATAATTCCTATATTTCATGCATACATATTTCATACATACTGACAAACCTATACAACATACATGAACTTCATACATCACTATTCTAGTGCATACACGATTATACAAACGATAACCATTATATTGCAGGTGAGAGGAGATCTTACAGTTCTTGAGTCCTTAAACTTTAAGATGTAGCCCTTTGATCTCCTTGATCTTTCTCCTCGTTCTCCCTAAAGCCTCCTAGCCTTTACCCCTTGTCCT
>NW_027434621.1:0-1037 GCF_044706935.1 Curcuma longa
AGGTGGTCGTGCGGTGCTGTATACCCTCTTGAAACGCCATTTGTATTTCGGTTGAACGTTGGATCTTCCGAAAGGGACCAGGCTCTGATACCACTTGTTGGGATCGGTGCGTCGCTAGAGGGGGGTGAATAGCGTTTTTGATTTATCTCCTGCAAAAATATTAGCGGAAGCAAAGAAACAAAGAAGAAAAGATCACAACGCTAACCCGTACGATTTATTGGTATCCACCTCTACGAGGTGACTAATCCAAGGATCCACACACAACCGACGATTCCACTATGAGAAAAATCTCCTTCTCGAATCACACTTCGAAGGCAGAGAAACCTTCACAACATGATGTCTTCCTCGTACAAGATCTTTAATGAAGTATGAAAGGAAGAGAAGAGCTTTTACAATATCAGAGAGCAATAAAGAGAATGTGGATGTTCTTATTTTCTCTGCAATGTTGATCGCTCTTTTTATGAAATTCAGTGCATCAGTCGACTGCTCCTAGGGTCAGTCAACTGACTGTGGCTTCAACGGGAATTAAATATACATTTAATTCACCAGTTGTCACCCTAACGGCAGTATATCAGTCGACTGGTTCCGTGACTGTCCACTCGACTGATTTTTCTGTGCTTGTCTGTGTGTGCTCCGGATCAATCCCAGTCGACTGCTGGCAGGACAAGTCGACTGCCAGAGCTGAAAACTTCCCTTTTCAGCTTCTCTTCACCCCTTAGCCTTGATGCAAGCCTTCAAACGTCTTCCACAAGCCTCGTGCTCTTCCTTGCACTAGCTTGAGATATT
This sequence comes from Curcuma longa, assembly GCF_044706935.1. NCBI lineage: Eukaryota > Viridiplantae > Streptophyta > Magnoliopsida > Zingiberales > Zingiberaceae > Curcuma > Curcuma longa. The sequence continues at coordinate 787 of NW_027434621.1, forward strand.
TCCCTCGACTTCATCGTGCTAGACATCCTTGCCAAGAGGCCTCGCCTCCGGGACTTCACCTTTGCCAAGAGGCCACCTCCGGGACTTCACCAATTGTCAGGTCTCCACTCCTGGGCTTTCCTATGGACTCAGACCACACATGTTAGATAAACAAACATTGCCTAACTTAACTGATTTAGCCAAACATTAAAATCCAATCACTTGGGGCACGATTGCACCAACAGTATATTGTTATAATTATTTGATTCTGA
>NW_027434622.1:0-2040 GCF_044706935.1 Curcuma longa
ATCTCCACAATGACACGATATTGTCCACTTTGGGCCTAAGCCCTCATGGCTTTGCTCTTGGGCTCTCCCCAAAAGGTCTCATCCAATGGAGATACTTTCCATTCTTTTAAACTCATGATCTTTCTCATGTGTTTTAGATATGAGACTATGTTTGCACTCTTGCAACCCAACAATCCCCCCTCAAAAAGGACCACTGGAAGCTCCCCTACCATTTCTCATAGTCCGGCTGTCATTTCTCATGGTCCGGCTGCCATGTCCTCATGGTCCGGCTGCCATGTCCCTCATGGTCCGGCTGCCATGTCCCTCATGGTACGAGCCACCCCTACTTTCTTTTATTTTTCCCAAGGGTCCCCACATGGTTAGATCTGGATTATGGCTCATTCGGCGGTTTAGGGTTTAGGGTTTAGGGTTTAGGGTTAGTCCGGTGAAGAGCGACCTCGCTCTGATACCAATTGTTAGGATCGGTGCGTTCGCTAGAGGGGGTGAATAGCAATTTTCGACTTTTCTCCTGCAAAAATGTTAGCGGAAGCAAAGAAACAGAGATGAAAAGATCACAATGCTAACCCGGTCGATTTACTTGGTATCCACCTCAACAAGGTGACTAATCCAAGGATCCACACATACAGCTGACGATTCCACTATGAGAAAGATCTCCTTCTCGAATCACACTTCGAAGGCGGAGAAACCTTCACAATATAACGTCTTCCTCGTACAAGGTTTTTAATGAAGTATGAGAGGAAGAGAAGAGCTTTTACAATCTCAGAGAGCAGTAAAGAAGATGAAAGAATGTGTTATTTTTCTCTGCGATGTTGACCGCTTTTTTTATAAAATTCAGTGCACCAGTCGACTGCTCCTAGGGCCAGTCGATTGATGGGCTTCAACGGCAATTAAATATGCATTTAATTCTCAATTGTCTCCCCAACGGCAGTATATCAGTCGACTGCTCCAAGGAGCAGTCGACTGGTCCCAGTCGACTGTCCACTCGACTGATTTTTCTGTGCTTGTCTGTGTGTGCTCCGGATCAACCCCAGTCGACTGCTGGCAGGGCCAGTCGACTGCCCTAGCTGAAAACTCACTTTTCCAGCTTCTTCTTCATCCCTTAGCCTTGACACAAGTCTTCAAACGCCTTCCACAAGCCTCGTGCACTCCCTTGCACTTGCTTGAGACGTTTCTCTCGACTTTGTCGTGCTAAGACTTCTCTTGCCAAGAGGCCTTCACCTTTGCCAAGAGGTCCCGCCTCCGGGACTTCACCTTGCCAAGAGGTCGCGCCTCCTGGACTTCACCTTTGCCAAGAGGCCGCGACTTCACCTCCGGGACTTCACCTTTGCCAAGACTCCATTCCTGGACTTTCCTGTGAACTCAAGTCACACATGTTAGATCAACAAACATTGCCTAACTTAAACTGATTTAGCCAAACATTAAAATCCAAGTCACTTGGGGAAAATTGCCCCAACAGCAATGTGGATGGCTGATTGGTTGTCACAATATAGTTTGATGGGAGTTGTGACTATAAAACCCAGCTCTTCAACTAAAGCCTTCAACCAAACTATTTCACTGGTTATGGTTGTCATAGCCCTATATTCTGCTTCTCTGCGCTTGATCTGGACACCACTGATTGCTTCTTGCTTTTCCAAGATATTAGATTTCCTCCAATGAACATGCAATATCCAATAGTTGATTTTCTATCTTGAGTGTCTTCAGCCCAGTCTGCATCACAATAGCCTACAATCTCTGAACTATTATTGTTCTTCATACAAATTCCTCTTCCTGGAGATCCCTTGAGATATCTTAGGATTCTTTCAATTGCCTTCCAATGGCTCATCTTGGGTGCGTGCATATGTTGGCTGATTTGACTAACTGCATATGCAATATTTGGTCTAGTAATAGTCAAGTAGATAAGTCTGCCAACCAACCTTTGGTATCTCTGTATGTCAACAAAGGGTTCATCTTTATCTTTTCCTTCATCATATGTAGAGAATGGACTGTTGGTTGGTTTTGCTCCTAGCTGTAACGCCCCACCTCTTTTCTTATACTAGTAGG
>NW_027434623.1:0-16066 GCF_044706935.1 Curcuma longa
CATTAAGATCATTGGGCTCTTGTGTTGGTATTCAGGATTCATATTTATGAAAGAAACAATTTATGCAGTGGAAAATAAATTGTACCTTTCTTCTTTAGATGCGTAGGGGACTTTACCCGAAGACCTCTTGATCTGCTGCTGTATTCCTCTCCTCTTCTTGGACGTTGTGTGGGCAACGATCCTCCAAGAAAAACCACCAAGCCTTTTCTTCCTTTCTTCCTTCTTCTCTTCTTCTTGTTGTCGGTCTTGACAAGGGAGGAAGATCCACCGCCGGCCCTAGCAAAAGGGAAGAGATCCCTTTCCTTTCAGCGCTGGCCCTTGGACAAAGAGGGGGGAGAATCCTTCCTTCACCGCCGGCCCTAGCACCACCAAGAGAAGAGGAGCCGGCCTTAAACCAAGAAGAAGAGGTAGGGAAAGGTGGGAGCCGGCCTTAGCAAAGGGGAGAGGATGATTCTTAGAGAGATGCCGCCGACCCTAAGAAGTAAGGAGGGGAGGCTAATGAATTGTGTTTTTTCCCTCTAGCAAACCTCTCTTTTTATAACTAAGCCATCTTAGAAAATTTAGAAAGATTCTAACAAATTTTCTTATCCAGATTTAGTTAGAAAAAATCTAATAAAATCTTAAAAAGAATTTGTTAGTTTCTTTAATAAATTTCCTTAACTAAATTTTGTTATTTTCTTAACAAAATCTCTTAATAAAATTTTTTTATTTTCTTAACAAAATTCCTTTTTTAAGTTTTGTTATTTTAACAAAAGAGAAATGATACTTACCATGAAATGGTAGCATAAAATTGTAGCATGACACTCACAATTGCATGTAGTGGATCCCATTGCATGTAAGTGGGACCCACTGCCAATGTGAGTGTCATGCTACAATTTCATGCTAAGATTTTTTCTATGAAAAAATCATATCAAAATTCGGTTTAAGATTTAGAAGAAATAGAATTCTTAACAGAATTTCATAATAGAAATTCTTCTTAACAGAAATTCTTAATAGAATTTTTTATAAAAAAATTCTTAACAGAATTTTTCACAAGAAAAATTCTTAACATAATTTTTCACAAGAAAAATTCTTAACAAAATTTTTTCACAAGAAAAATTCTTAACAGAATTTTCTACCCGAAATTCTTACAGAATTCTCTTAGGTGGATTCGAGGCTTTATCTAGAGGCTACAGCAGGGACCTAGAGGAGGAATTGATTATGGCCTCTTGATGGGCTTGGGCTTCTTGTGTTCTCTCTGAATACCCAACTCAAGTCCATCAATAATAACTCATACCACTAAAGGGTTATTATTGAACTACCGCACCAATCCCATATTATAATATGGGCTCCTTCTTATTATGAGTGCATTAATCTCCTTGTGTTTAAGATATCGTATGTCCGTCAATTAATTGAATTATTGACAACTCAATTAATTAACTTCTGAGTCCGAGAGTAGTACCACTCAACCTTATTATCATGCAGAACTAAGTCCACATGCAAGGTTTACATGATAATCCTTATGAGCTTCTCAATGAGACATCATCAGCCTAGATTATAGGACACAGTTTCCTTCTATAATCAACAACACACCATATATATAGCATTATCTCCTAACTCATCGGGCCTTTTGATTTAACGAGATAAATCTCACCCATTGATAAATTAAAGAAATACATACTAAGTATATGTGATTGTTATTATATCAGAATTAAGAGCATGCACATCCATAATAACTGAGGTCTAGTTCGATTATATAGTCAGTATAAATCGAATAACCTCAAATGGTCCTGTTTAATACACACAAAGTGTACTAGTGTAATTTAATAGTCAAGATAAACTAATACCAATTACACTACAACCACTCCAATGGTTTGTCCCTATCCATTTTAGTTTTGAGCTACTATTTATAATTTATAAGGAACCGATAACATGATCTTCTGTGTGTGACACCACACACCATGTTATCTACAATATAAATTAAGTGGATAACTGCATAAGAAATGCAAACATTTTGACCAAGGCAAACATATAAAGGTAAAGGAACATGAATTTTCTAATCTTCTACGAGCAAACCCTGTCGAGATGACGACACCCAAAGCAACCAGAAGCAATTGTAACGCCGCCGTAACGCCGGAATCACACTCAATCGAAGATCAAGGACTTCCGGTATTTAGGTAACAAATTTGTTTAATTAATTTGTAATTTCAATAAAGTTTATCGTGATATATTTTATATCGATTCAACTTGTTTCCATGAGGAAACAAGTTTACTAGTGGATTGTCCATCGGAAACGGTCAAAGACCGTGGGCCTTGGAGTAACTGTTAGGAAGTATACTGAAAAGACTAGGTCTTTTGTATATAAAACATTTATGAAATAAGAAATCATGTTTTGGTCAAATGATTGCAATAGTATATTTTACAATAAAGTCCTCTTAATTCACATTGTAGATAACTTGGTGTCTGTGAGACACAGAAGACCATGATTATCAGTCCCTTGTGAATTATAAACTAAGGCTCACAACCAAGATGGCTTTGGACAACCCATCGAGAACGGTTGTAGTGTAATTCGGTGACTGTCTGTCTTGACTGTAGAATTACACTAGTGCACTTTGTGTGTATTGAGTAGGACCATTGAGGTTGTTCAATTTACTCTGACTCACAAATTGAACAAGACCTCTGTTATTATAGATTATGCACTCTTAATCCCGATGTAATAAATGGGCACCTATAGGTAGTAATTATTGCTTTGATTTACCAAAGGGTGAGATCTTTCCGTCAGATCAATTATTCTCGGTAAGTTGGGTGATGTTACTATCTAGTGTGTCATTAATTATAGAAGGAATCCGTGTCCCAGTAGGGCTGATGATGTCCCCTTGAAGAGCTCATAAGGATTGTGTCAAATCTTGCAAGTGGACTTGGTCCGGCTGACAATAAGGATGAGTGGTACTATTCAAGGTCTTATGTAATATCCTAGAAATTTTAGAGTTAGAACTAACCAATTAAAGACCATGCCCTAGTTAGTTTGAATTTAAGTAGATTTAAATCTAAATTAGGCAAACCATTTAGGTTAACTAGGTTGGACCTAGAATTAGGTTAGGATTATTTTAAATAAATGGGATGGAAAGATTCGTCTCGCGAAGACGAATCAAATGAAATTAGTTTAGACTAAATCGGAGATCGTTTGGTTAGTGAACCAAACGAACCAAGATTGAACCAAACTGAACCAAGTTGGTTTGGTTCGTACCGAAAGAGGTTTTAATGAAATAGAATGGGTAAAAAGATTCGTCTCATGAAGACGAATCTAACAAAACTAGTTTGAGTGGAATCGGAGGTCGTTTGGTTGGTGAACCAAAGTTGAACCTGATTCGCTACAGTAACCGGTTCAATCGTCTTAATAAATCCTAGGTTTTCAAACCGGTTTAGCCAGTTTAATCACGCCGATTACCCTAAAATCCTAGGCTGGTTTATTAGTTACTGTTACTCCTCGTTATAATAGGAATCGCGAGCCCTTCCTCACCGTGCCGAAGCCGATTCCGTCATCGCCCGATCCTCCTCCCCTCTTCCTCTTCTTCGCTCGCCGCCGCGCCTCACCAGTTGAAGCCGCCCCTTCGCTGCCCTAAGAAGACGCCGACCGCCGCTCCTCTGCTGCCCTCCGCCGCCTGTGAAGCCGACGCCGACCTTTCTCCTCCTCTCTGTTTCGCCAGCCGCACACCACACCGCCGCCAGCGCCTCCTGCCCGATCGCCTGCCCCGCCGCCTTCTTTCGCCAGAGATGAAGGAATCAAAGACGCCGGCCGTCTCTTCTTCCACCTTGCTGCAGCCGCCCTCTTCCGCCGTGAAGCCCGACAACGCCGATCGAAGCTGCCCTGCTGCCGCGATCCCTTCATCTGCCGCAATACAGAGACGCCGCCGCCCTCGCCAGAAATTGAAGAACCCTACCCTAGCTCGAGTAATTGCTCCCTCCCTTACACCCTTGCTCTGCTTCGGCCGAGAAGAAAAGCCTTCATCTTCTGTTCCGTCTTTCTCCGATCAGCTTAGTCGAGGGTAGTGGCATCTGGCCGTCAAAGCTGCTGGCGACAAGAACCTATCAACAACTTATTGGCAAGCAACCGACTAATAGTCCTCCCCAATCACCACTATTCTTCGGCTCTACATTAACCTGGCCGTGTTAGTGGATAGTGCCTCGCTAATCGGGAAGAGCAGAAACTTGGCCGAGCAAAGAATTGAAACCTTGGACATACAGAATTAAGGTTTGTAAGGTTAGTTGTACTCTCTTATCCCTTTACTTGATGGAATTAAAGATACTAGGTTGTTTCATTTTTGAGTTACATGTAATAAAACAATCTGATACAGTTAGGGATTAAGAAGTTTAAGTTATAGTAGTTAATTGATCCCATTAATCTTTAGGGGTAACCTGGTGATTTGGTAATTAGATAAGCTTATTAATTGATTAATTGCTTTGTTAATTAGTTTAGGGTAGTTGATTAAACTAATGTATTAAGTTCGATAATTAATGAGTGATTAATTAACTAGGTTTAATCGAGTTAATAGTGGGAGTTAATCGGTTAAATGGACTAAGTAGCTAATTGTGTTTTGTTTAATTAGTTATGTCATTGTTGGAGGGTTAATCTCCTTGATTGACAAATTGCTAAGTGGTTAACTTATTAATCCATTCAAGATTTAATAAGTTGAGTAATAACTAATAGATTAACTATGTAATTGTGAACGGTAAATAAACTTGAGAATTTGATTAAGTAAAGTAATACTTAATTGTTAATCAGTTTAATAATTGATTAAGGATCATGTAGTTCGTTTGGGGATTAATTGAATTATTAATCAGATTAAGAATTAAATTATATCAAATAAGTAGTAGTTGAGTTAGATTAACTTAAAATCGATTAGGATTTACTTTGTTGCAAAGTAAATATAATGTTTAGAAGATGTTTATTTTAATTACAGGACCTCGATCTGTGAATCTTGCTATATGCGGAGGATTTATTTAGGATTCTTATTGCGATGATTTCGTCAATCAGGTGGGTAATCCCTGTGTTTGGTCAACACAGGTTCATTTCTTTCTCAGTGCATGCTACTTTCTATTATTGTTGATTGTATGCCTTATCGTACTTCTGTTCCTTGCTATCTGGATACTTTAGTTATACTCATAATTATTTCTTGCTTGACCTTACTGTCGTTGACCTTGGATTAATACTCCTGACTGTGTTTCTACTCTGGATATGACATTTGTGATTATTATTGTTATAGTTCTTGCCTTATGATACTTGAGATTATTATGACCTATACCTGCACTTATTGATTAGCCTGGTAGGTGCTAATGACTATGACATGAACATCTCATCATGACGCTGGACAACGATTGTAAATCCCAATGATGTGGGTCTATGTTGTCTATAGTTGGCCTTTAGTAGCATATTGATCTAGGTGGTTATGACCCCTACTTCCATCATATTGATGGCGACTGTATGGCAGTGTACGCAGTCGATGGCTGTATGGCAGTGTACGCAGCCGAGTCGATGATCTGATCCCGACACCGATTAGGGGTAGTATTCGGAGAGTATTAGAGGACAGATATCGACCATAGGATATGGGATCACCGGACGCGGAGCACTGATCCCTCGATTTGGATCACCGGACTACTTTGTTGTAGGGCGCGGAGTACTGATCCCCCGATGCCGGCCATACCCAGTCTCAGATGCTTGCATGAGTGCTGTAGCGTGTGGGGCAGTTGCATCATGCATACGCATATCATGTGCATGTTATATATATGTATTGGACCGTACTGATCCTGCATTTGATTGCTTATCTGTTTGATTCTTGATTGTTGCATTTTGTTTGACATGTCATTCATATGATGCATCACATGAGACTATTCTAGTGCTTACTACCTGCAGAGTTATTTATGATATCTTGGAAGGGTTTAAGACTAAACGGTCGGTGAATCTTGACCGTTAATCTCGATCAACATGTGGCTGTCAGTACACAAAACCCACACATCGCAACCGCACGAAACCAAATTAGCGGAGGAGATAAAGCAATAAATCGCAAAGCAAAACCCCTCACTGACAAATCAAAAAGGGAAGGAAATTAGCAGGCGAGTTAGACCCAAGCCTATCCCAGGTCCCTTCAAAGACATAAATAGCTCGGTGAATAGGTCGGACCCCGGAAAAATACAACAACAAACCAGAGAATCAAGGACAAAAACGTAGGGAAAACTGGTCTGCCTCATCAATAAGGATCCCCCTACTCCTCGCATATGGAGCGTTACTCTTAATACCCCTCCTCAAAAATCAGGGGCAATCTCAAACCCAAACAGAAATAATACTACTACCAAAAGAAAAATAGTATATCAAGGTAAATTTCCCACACAGGAAGCCACAAAAACAAACATAGTTCAGGGAAGACAGTTGTTACAAAACAGGAGGAAAGAGGAAGAACAAGTTCAGGGGCCCGGTCTCTCCGAGGCGGGCAGCTCCTCCCAGACCTTCTCCGGGTTCAGAAACTTCAAATCGGTACCTTTGGCTAGCACACCCGATTGGATAATCTGCTTCACGGCCCCCTTAAACCCATGCAGAAGCATAGTACCGGTCTTCGTTCCCAACAGCTCCTGGAATTCAGGAGAACTCAGGAAGGTTCCTTTTGCTCTTCTCCTTGCCTTCGGAGATCGGCCACCTGCTTCTGGAGGGCCTCTACCTCGGAAAGAGCTCTATCCTTGTCGCACAACACAAGCTCCCGCTGTTTCCTCTCCTCGGTCAGTTGGGATTCCAAGCTGTGCACCTGACCCTGCGCTTGCTCCAGGTCATGACGGAGCACTCCCTTCTGTTGATAAGCCACGGCGAGGTCGGCTTCCAGCTTGGACCGAACCTTCCCAAGAAGTCCGACCTCATGCCGAGTCTTCCCTATCTCCAACTGGGCTGCATGGGTGGAGGCTCGACTTCCTTCTAATTCTTGCTCTAATTCCAGAAGTCTGGAAGTTCGAAGCTCAGCATCTACTCTTAATCGGTCGACCTCTTGCCTTAGCTCCGCTACTTCAGCTCCGGTCGCCTCCCCTTCAGCTCGCTGCTTCTCCGATCCAGCCAGACCCTCAAGTTGCTTTCGCAACTCAGCTACTTGGGCCTCCAGGCGCTGGTTAGCAGATTCTAGGGAAGGGACCCTACGATGGAGCTCTTGGCACTGCTTCACCACCTGGACATAGACAGGAGAAAGGCGTATAAATAAGCTATGATAAAACAACACCCACAAATAAAACTTAATACCTTGCCCAGGGAACCGTGTATATGACTAAAAATGGTCTCTGTATCCAGAGCAGGTAACACCTCCCGGGTGTACTTCTGGAGATCATCCCCAGAAGTCTCCTCCACATGGAGGCCGAAGGAGATCGGGAAGGGCGGACGACCCTGGACTTCTTCTTCTTCGAGGCAGCAGCAGAAGTGGCTGATGCCTTTCTTTTATCATGGCGCTGCTTGGTGCGCGATTCAGGAGACAGTGACCTCAAGGGAGAAACCGCTAAAAGTTCCATCCCAGAAGGGGAAACCTGCCCCTCTACATCAACCTCAGGGATGTCGATAACGATTGTCTCGGACCCCCAGAAGCCACAGAAGCCTTTACTCCTCTCTTCCCGAATCCTTCTTCTAGCTCGCGTCTCCCGAACTGTCACGGGAGCAGAATCCTTTTGGTACCGAAGTCTCAGGTACCAACTCCGTCGTCGAAGGAGACTCCAACGCTTCCTCCTCAAGACCAAAAGAAGCATAGACCTGCTCTAGGTCCGCACGAGGAATCGACTGGAGACACCCCATCTCTATCAGCAACAGGAGCCGAGCTCCCAGGCCCCTCTACAGCTGCGGAGCTGCCTAACTCCACAACCCTAGCCTCTGAAGCCTTTGGCTCATCTGACACAAGGGAAGCTCCCTGGACCGGGAATAGCCGCCGAAGACCCCCCTACCTCTTCAGAAACCCACCAACTATCGGTAGTGGCTGAGGTCCCACTTCAGAGCCTTCTTTACGGAGGCATCCACTAGAATCTCATCTGCAACCAGAAACGAGAGAAGAAAATTAATTAGCTCAAAAAAGAACTACAGTAAAAATAGAAGACTTACATAAAGACGTAGTCATGGGAACACAGGTGGGACTAAGGCCCGCTCGATACAGGAGGGCTTCATTGGATACCAGTTTGTTGGCATCAAACATGAGGGGAGATAACGTTGCCTTGACATGCACAAAAGGCAACGTAGACTGATAAGAACCCAAAGTGGGTGGAGAAGGCATATGGGGCTCCCAGGAAGTAGGCCAGGCATAGGGAGTCGGAGGTTTAATGTAAAAGAATTTCTGCTTCCACCCCTTCTGAGAATCAGAACACCCAGCCAGGAACTTAATACCCGACCTAGCTGAGAAATATATGACCCCAGGCTCACCCTTCTTAGGATGGACAAACTGATGGAGAATCTGGGAGTCAAAAGGGAGGTTGTACACTCGAAAAATGATAAAGGTACCACACAGCAAACGGTAGGAGTTCGGAGCCAATTGGGATAAGGAAAAGCGGAAATAATTGGCTAGGTCGTGGAAGGGTTGGGGAAGAGGAAAACGCAAACCCGCTTCCAACTGCCCTTGGAAGAAGGTGACATAACCCGGAGGAGGATCATGGGGTCGCTGAAGGGAGGTAGGCACCCTAATTAGATGATCGTTAGGGATACCGTAGCGGTCCCGAAGCAGCACCGCATCGTCTGAGCGTAACAAAGAGGTCTCGGCCTCGTACCAAGGGACTAGGGCTCCCATAAGAATGCAAGAAGAGTAAAACAGTAGGATAGATAAAGAAACACAAGCGGAGGAAGGAAAAAGCGGAGAAGAAGTCGATCGATGCGGAAGAAGAGGAAAAAGAACGAGACCCTAGGGCTTGGCAACAGAACAAAGCGAAACACGTCCTAGCTCAGATAGTAGACTTACGAGGAGAAGCAGACATGGTCGAAAGGAAGGAAATCGTAGGAGCGAAAGGAACGCGAACGAGAACGGAGGGAAATCGGAGCACGAGAACACGCGGAAGTTAGGGTTCGAAGCGGCAAGTAAAGAAGACGACGAAACACCGGGGTTTTAAGTCGAACGGTCGAACAATCCTGACCGTTGATAAATAAACCAAAGCAATCGGCAAAACGAAAGGTGGCCAATCCAGGCCGCTGGACGCCGAGATCAACGAAGGAAATTAAACGAACGCAATAATCGTAACTGACCGGGATCCAATAAACAGAAAGGCGAAGTGAATCAAACTCGAGTTCAGTCAGTCGAACTACGTCTCCTTCGACTAAACTAGGTCGGGAGGCTTGTGATCCGGATGGAATGACGCGGGCAAACACGTAGGATAAAGGGGTCCCTCAGTGGACACGTGGCAAGGACGGGGCGGCCAATAAGAAGAACCCGATCCCCCCAAGAGGAGAAGAAAGTGGGTTAAGCTCGGGTCCCAGGCAGAGGAGTCACCTCCCCAGTATCGCGGCCGAGAAATCCTGCTAACTGCCCCAACCTGCTAGCATGGCCCACCTAGCCTCGAGGTCGGCACCTACCTTTGCCCTCGAGGTCGGCACCTACCTCAGTGCCTCATATGAGCCCCCACAGCTAGGGTTAACGCCCTACTCTACAAACCGACCTCATTGTCAGGTCACAATTTTGGCTCACTACGATCCTCGAGCCCAGGCCCTTTACAACGATCGGCAGACTACCCCATCAAAAGATCAATACATAACCTAAGTTCGTAACCGAGTTCGGCACACCTAGCTGAACTCCTCATAGATTGGTCGCATAATCCGACCTCGCTATCGAATCATATATCCCATCCATCATCACCCTTCAAGCTCAACAACACATAGAACACCCGGGCCTACCTGCCAGCCAGGGAAGAAGGACCACTATACCCGTCAAAGTCCCTCAGACCTCAAGGCTCTAAGCCGATCCTCTCGCATCGCATGCCGACCTCAGATGCCGATCTCATGACTTGGTTGCCGCATCATAAGCCGACCTCATGACCAGATCGTCGCATCAGATGCCGATCTCATGACTTGGTTGCCGCATCATAAGCCGACCTCATGACCAGATCGTCGCATCGCAAGCCGACCTCACAGCTTGGTTGTCGCATCGTATGCCGACCTTATAACCTGGTTGCAGCATCTTGTGCCTACCTCGAAGAAAGGACTCCATATGGATCTCACCCGTCACGAAGTACAGAAAGAGATCGGAATGGGCTCAGCCCATCTCATCTACACGGTTGAGAATACTTCTCATCAGCGCATCTCAACCATACATATCGGTCACTCTCGACGCGGAGATGATACTAACGGATCGATGTCATGACTTCTTCACAAAACTTATCCAAAAGAGGCGACTTAGAGACCAAATCTCACTACTTGGTCCAGTACAATCACAACCCTTCAAACGAGATAAGATACACAGAGGAGCCGTTTGATCTGCAGAATCTGTCACGCACCAGATCCTGAGATTCCGCCATCTCCTCCAATCACAGACAGCCGGATCCGAAGGTATCGCTCCCCCTCGCCCTATATAAACCTCTCAGGTATGACATTTCGCCCATCTTGAATCCTCCGCATACACTGGCATTTTCTCTCGGTCTGACTTGAGCGTCGGAGTGGCCACGCCGGGATTCCCCGGCGCCCAGCTAATCCGTGCGTTCAGTGCCCCCCTTTTCAGGTCCTTTCTCCTCTGTCGTGGAAACATCGGGTGACGCGGCCTCCCCCCTGTCCGGTGATTCAGCTGTCGTCGGCAAGGAGCCGGAACAATTTAAATTAAATCTAATTTAGATTTAGTTTGATCAATTTAAAATTAAATAATATATAATAATTTAATTTATAATAAAATTATCAATGTTAGTCCCAAGCTTAGATAAAAAAAAGTTAAGGATTTTATTAAATTATTAACCACAGTCAAACATAAGTGAATGTTCTACGAATAAATTCATCAAATTAATAATTTAATTTATTGATACAGCAGGGATAATCCGCAATTACGTGGACTTCGGGTACGATGGGAGATACGGAAAAAATAAGTAAAAATAAGCATTCATCAATTTAGGAAGCCTAGATCTCTCTTTGGCTTCAGTATAGGTCCTTAAGCATTGTGTCGAACTCTCTCTGATCTCAGTATGCTTCTTCAAGCATCTGCCGAGCTCTCTCTGGCTACAACCGATCTCTTTAAGCGAACACCGAGCTCCTGCCACAATCTTTACATATCTCCCACTTCATGCGTCGACATCAGAATTTGGTCCCATCATCACGCGCCAACTTTAGAATTCGGTCCCAACATTATTTGCCGACCTCATGACCTGGTCTCGACACAATCTCTACAGATCAATTTCTGCATGCGATATTTATTAAAGACAGGGTCGTTCCACCTAATTCGGAGAGGATATAACTAATTCTTCTGTAAAAACAGGAACACACTCTCAAATATTTAGCAACAGACGAAATCTTTCAAAGCTGAACGAGTATATGAGAATATTTCTAAACGGATGTTAATATTTCAGATATTAACTACTATAAAAAGGGAGCCTATGCCCATGGATAGAGGTACACACACATATCTTCCCTATTTTCTTCAAGCCTGTAAACTCTTTGCACGAACCCTAATTTTGTTGGGTTGCAAGGGTGCAAACATAGTCCCACATCTAAAGTACATGAAAAATATCATGGGGTTAAAAGGATGAACAGTATCTCCATTGGTATGAAGCCTTTTGGGGAGAGCCCAAGAACAAAGTCATAAGGGCTTAGGCCCAAAGTGGACAATATCATACCATTATGGAGATATTTTAATTCCATCGGTACTAACAAGTGGTATCAAAGCGAGACCGCTCTTCACTGGACTAACCACTGGATGAGCCATGATCCAGATCTAACCATGTGGTTTGAACTTTAAACAAAGGAAGTGGGTGCTCCCGTGTCTGAATCAAGAGGACCAGACACCAGGTGGAAAGTCCTAGTAGGTCGGATGGATCGAGGGGCAAAAAGTCCTAGTTGCGACTAGGTGGGAAGTCCTAGTAGGTCGGGTGGACCGAGGAGCAAAAAGTCCCATCAAAATGACGTTGGGGGGGCTTATGGTCCTTTATTTGAGGGGGGGATTGTTGTCTTGCAAGGGTGTAAACATAATCCCACATCTAAAGTACATGGAAAAGATCATGGAGTTAAAAGGATGGAAAGTATCTCCATTGGTATGAGGCCTTTTGGGGAGAGCCCAAGAACAAAGCCATGAGAGCTTAGGCCCAAAGTGGACAATATCGTACCATTGTGGAGATATTTTATTCCATCGATACTAACAAACTTGAGCGTCAAAATGGCTCACCGGGACTCAATCCCGGCGTCATTCTATCCCTCTTCTTTTTGAGTGCTTTTCAGGACCTTTCTTTCCGAATGATTCTTTTGGAGGAGTGATAACTGTCTATCTGACCGGGTAAATAAGGATCATATTGGGATAATTTTGATTATATTTCATATCATGAATTGGGTTTTTACCTTATTTTTCTATCTTGGATTAATTATAATTTTCATTCTATTTTCTTAATATTTTGAGATATTTATCGATATTAATTTGTGGTAATTGATTTGGCAGGAAAGTAGGATGAAGATAATCATATTTGGAGGTCCAAATTAGAAGAAAAATCAAATTGGCTCGAATCGGATTTAAATTGGACACAATCAGTTAATTCAGCCACATTCAGTTGATTAAACCAGGCCAAGCTAAGTCAGCTGAGCCAAATCTCATTTGGCTCAGTCAATTTCAATTGAAATCGGCCTAAAGGCCAAGCCCAAGGCCCGGTTCAAATCAATTGGGCCGGTCCAATTGCAATTCAGACCGGTTCAAATTCAAATTTGGCCGGTTCATCACAGCTCCGGTTCAGCGCATTAGGTTAAAAGCAATCAGCGGCTAACGAAGAAATCGGCTCGGCTCATTTCTTCTCTTCCGTGATTTCCTACTATTCACCATCTTCGCCGCCGCGATCTCGAGCCCCCGTCGTGCGCCTCGCCGTCCCCCTTCCTCCTTCCGATCAGCGCAAAACACGGCAGTAGCCTCCGGTTGAAGAACGTCAATGCCACCGTAGAAGCTATTCACCGTGAGCTTCGGTGAGTGGTCTTCTTCCTCTGTCGTTCGGCTCCGCCGTTGTGAGGGTTCTCCAGAGTCGGCGGCCGGCGACAACTCGATTCCTCCATTCCACAGAAGTAACGTGCGGCAGCTGGTCTCTGACGGCGATTGTAGTAGAGAGCAGCTGGTCTCCTGGCGGCGATTGTAGCAAGGGATTCCCGTGCGTCTTCGATTTCCACCGTCCCCGGAAAATGGAAAGGTAAGGGGGTTCTCCATCCTTTGTTACTGATGCCCTGTCTGCGATTGTAGCAGGGAAGAAGATCAGAGGCTGAGCTCCGTATCTTGCGTCTTCTCCGATCGTGCCAAGCTGTGGGTGATTTCTCCAGCTAGGTCCATTGTCCGGCGTGATCCAACCGGAACTTCTGATGGTTCTGTGCCAATTGGGAGAGGGAAGAAACCCTAATCCCACTCTTCTCTTATTCTATTCTTCGTTTGTGTTATTTGTTACCTGTTCTGTTTGCCATTGACAGAATCAAAACCCCCCGTGAAACCTTGTAAATATTGTAAATATGTTTTGATGGTAAACCTAATTCTAACATTAGCTGTAACCCTAATCCTTATTTAACCTTGACTTTAACTGTAATCTTAACCTTAATTCTAACCTAATGTAACATGTTTCTTTCCTTTCTGTTGTTAGCTGGTTGATTGTATCGAAATCCTTGATTTACTGTCTTATGTGCATGCAGATTTGAGTTTAGTTTGGTTGTTGTGGTGTTAGGTGAATGAATGTGTTAGTGATTTGGTTGTTGGATTGTTTAGGGATTTAGATTGTAAAACTTGTGTTGAACTTTTGTTTGAAATGTAAATACATTGAAATGTTGAACTTTTGTTGACTTGGCTGTGTTGAGTTGGATAGCTTTGGATAGGGTATGTATCAAATATTAATCTTGGGTGATATGTGAATTGGTGGTGGTTTAATTCATAGGCCTATGTATTTTGTTGATTATCACTATTTATAAATGGCATTGAGTTGCAGGTTTGAGTTGTAGAATGAAGTATGATGTAGAATGAGTGTGGTTATTTGTTGTATGTGCAACTTGTGTTGAAATGACTCATTAAACATGTAACACAACTGTATAATTACTTAGTGTATCAATGGGTTGTATAATTTGTTGTAAATACAAGTGTGTGTTGTGGAGAACGTTGAACATGTTTGTAAGGTGTTGAATGTATAGAGAGTGTAGTGTGAAATTGTGTTGTTAATGGCATGATTGGATAGTTATTTTAACTCAAATGTAAATAGTTTTGATTCAAGTGTAACATGATCATGTGAATTCGATTGATGCTTGTGAATAAGAATATCTTGGATTGTATGTTGTATGTTATGGCTATTGTACGTAGTATGTTTGTTGTTGTACGATGGATGATTCATATGATGTATATTTGTATAGGTTGTATTAATTGAAATCCATGTTGTATGTTAACTTTCAATGATCAATTAAATTGTGGAATAATTGTTGTTTATTTATGTATAGATGTAGAGTATTTTGTAAATGTGTGAAACTTGTATATTATTGTAAATAGGATGCATGATTTGATTTAATTTGTAAATATTGTATACTTAGTATTCTTTTGTATATTGTAGGATTTATTATCAATAAATGGTGTTGTAAATAGGAATAAATTAAGTCAATAATAAAACCCTTGCATCAAAAGTCTAGAATAACTTTCGGTCATTGAGTCCGTGAGAGAGACGATCCGGACCTCTCTATACCACTTAAGATGATAATAAGAGGTTTGGTTAAATAAATAATTAATTTTTATGGATATAAGTGACACAATAAATATGGGAAAATGTATATAAATAAAATTCCCTAACAAAACACACCGCATCAAAATTTTGACGGTCGTTGCTATCCATGGTGTATCGACCGGAACATTCATAGTAGTGTATTTTATAATGTTATAAATTATTTTTTTATTTTTTATTTTTTCTAACAATTTATTTTCTCTATTTTAAAGAGGTTTTTTTATTTAAATTATGGATAGATAGAGGAAACAATTAATCATTGTTAAAAAGATTTCTTTTCTTCTCTATTTACATAAATGGATGAAGGAGAAAAAAATTAACAACAAAAAATTAAAATTAATGAATTAAATTGAAAAAATAGAAGAAAAAAGAGAATGAATTTAAATTAATTAGAAATGAAAAATAATAAATAAATAAATTTTTAAAAATGAATAAAATAGAAAATAATAAATAAATTTATTTTAAAAAAATCAGACTGCGACCTCATGAAAGATGTCACGAGGTCACAACTTCTTCTGCGACACCCATGACACCGTGGTAGTGTCAGTCCGTGGATAGAACTAAACATTTTGCCCATGGAATTGGTATGACATGGTATTTGAGTCCATGGATTAAGACCATTATCTTTTTTTTATAATCCAAGTTTTCTTCAATTCTTACAATCTAACTAGTCTTAGAAGCGACCGATCCAATCTTACGGAAGTTTCCCATGATCTCCATGAGTAAATCCCAGAAGTGTCGCAACAAGGCATCTACAGTCGACCTCCACAGTCTTCGCTATCCCTGTAAGACCGTTCCAACACCGAATCGAGTACTCTACTTGTGAGGGCAAACTTGTGGGGCTTTTCCACCCATGGGTACTTTGGCCCACAACCGCCCAACCCGAGTTTTCTACTAGAGGATCAAACCATGGTACTTTGAAAATTCCCGTTACGCCTTAACTGTTGCTCCAAGCTCGGGGGAGCATCCATTACTTGGAGATGGAGGAAGGGGTGGATGGACAATTTAATATTTCCTTCAACATGTATATGCTTATTATTTTTTGATAGGTAAATGTGAATGTAGTAATCAAAAGAGGATTGCACATAGGAAAATACCCCAAACGCTCTAAAACCCTAAGCATGTGATCAATTTTGATAAAATGTCAGAGGTGAGCAGATGTTCAAGGTGTTGGGATCGTCCCGGTGCAATG
>NW_027434624.1:0-2482 GCF_044706935.1 Curcuma longa
TGTCACGCCCCGAGAAGGCCGTCCAAAAAATTTCGGCAACATATCGTCAGTAACTATGACAATTCCCTAAATACATGCACAAATACACGGCCACAGGCGGCCGAAAATAGGACTACATGTCCAATAGACACATGCAACTACAAACAAATATAGAATAAGGCCCACATGGCCACACAACAGCTAACACATGCATACTACTCAACATAATTAAATTTACGAAACGGAAACATCGTAAATCCAACAAAATGAATAACCACAATGTAAATCCGACATGACTACTGTAATATGATAAATCCAACCAAGACTACAATTCAAACCACAAATACATGTTCTTGGAGCACAAAACATAACTGAAAGAAAACACTATACTACTACCAACAACCTTCTGATGTGAGACAGCAGCAGTTGACCGAAACTCCAAGCTCCAAGTAACCTATCTGCTACCTGGGGAGAAAATAAAACAATCCCCAAGGTCTGGGTAGTGAGCATTAGATGCTCAGTGGATACAGAAGAATATAAGTGCATGAAAAGATAAATGGAAGAACAGACACTAATCAACGGATAATAGGTATTAACAGGTAACAATGAATATGGTGATCAAGAATGGTATCTCAATGGAAATAATAAGGAAAGAATAGCACTACGCAACAGATATGGGTATCAGTTACATGCGAGCAAGTAAACAATGGAAGTCGAGCATGGTATATCAACTGAACAATAAAGAAGAAGAATACAAGGCAACAGGTATATATATGATCATGTATGTAATGTTATACAAATGCAACAATCATAGCAAACAAGTGCAACAGTCGAAATCAGATGCATAAATTAAACTATGCAATAATCCTACCAACAATGCATGTAAAACACACGACAACCATCTCAAACAAATGCAAGTCTCTGTCCGCACTCTGCATTCCCCAGTCACCCTCCCAGAGCACAGTGAACTGAGGGGTCAGACAAGACATACTGCACAGACTCCAACAACAAACCACCGTAATCTGGTGGGGAGCGGCAGTGTAACAGGAGGGCTATATAGCCAGTCCTGGTTGCACCCAACAATAGTGCAAGTAGGCTCTTTCCACTGATCACACCACTACACGGTGCAGGGCCAGAGCCAACAAGAACAGCCAACAATGCTGCCCGCAACATCTACAACTATCATGAATGCATGATGATCATTCCAACATGTAATAGCTACAGATAATTAGCATGCTTATCAGGAATAATGAGAGGTCAACATGGATCAACGACACAACGGTAATACAGGTCTACAGTAGATAAATCCATTGAAGGTTATACAACATGAATCAGGTAATGAATCATACATGTGTCAACAGGATAAATGATATAGTTACAAAAGTATCAATATGGAATCAACATATCATCACAAGGTTAACAGTAGGTTTCAAGCATGGATATCAAAGGTATTATCTAAAGAACTACGTCAAATAACAGGAAGGCAACAGAAGAGATAAAATAGTAACAAGATGAACATGCACTATGAAAAGACGACCTGTGCTGACCAAACACAGGAGTACCCACCTGATTGATGCACGTCAATAATAGAACCCTCAATTATGAAACTCCGTATAAGCAGGATCGATAAATCAGAGCCCTGCAATTAACAATAAACATCTTCTAAATATTAAATTTTTCAACAAAATAAACTTTAGTTGATTCTAAGGTTAATCTAATCCAATTAATTTTACTTGGCCGGATTTAACCTAACCTAGTCCAATTTAACACAACTTATCATTTTTGATTAATCTAGGTAAATCAATTTCTCCATTATTAACTAAATTTTAAATCAATTAATACTTTAATCAAAATTAAACTAACCTAACCTAACCTATAACATCCATCAACTCAATCAAACCCACTAGGTTTGTGCCAAATTTGCAAACAACATAAACCCTAAATCCAACATCACAACTTAATCATCTATTGATCAATTAATCAAATTACTAATAATTAAATCTGTAATAATTAACTAATAACTTAGTCACGGGTACTTGCTTTTAAATGCTTATTACTACTATCATGCACTACTTGCTTAGCTTACTTAGATTCATCATCATGTTCTGGAATTGGCATTGCTTTTACTGCTTCACATGCTAACTAAAACTAAAAATATGAAATGCTGATTATGAGCCAGCCACTAACCTTAAACCAATTAAGCCTCAAATCCAAAATTCCGATCAGCCCCAATTCCCAGATAAAAACCTAGCTCTAAAAATCCCAAGCCGATCAGAACAGAGGCGAGCAAACCCAGGAATCCCAACAAAAATTCCAAACCTATCACAATTAAAAACCTAACGAGATTGTCTGCTTACCGATGGAGGAGGAGACGACCAAACCATGAAGGAGGAAATTGCTCGAACAGTTTAAGGAAGAAGGAGAACAACAACGAAGGATGCTGCGGTGGCTTCGAGCGATGACAAGACAAGGCAGCAGTCTTCCTTGCGATTCCTGGCAGTGG
>NW_027434625.1:0-2346 GCF_044706935.1 Curcuma longa
TAACGACCCGACCTCTCATGCTTACTTGCAAGGCCGGATTCGTTACTTATATACATGCATAACTACAACGGAAGGCTTACTGGGGTGGCAGGAAAGTGTCTAAAATAAAATTTTCCTTGAAACCTAAATTATTCCGTATTAGTGGTTGGAACTGACACGGCCGTGCTGCTTAGCACGGCCTGCCCGTGTCGGGTTCTGGACGCACGGCACTTCCGCGCCGAGAGGCCACCTGGCACGGCCGTGCTGTTCAGCACGGCCTGGCCGTGTCCGTCTCTGGACGCCGAAGGGCTGGCTGGCACGGCCGTGCTGTTTAGCACGGGCTGGCCGTGTCGCACTCTGGAAGTCGACGGTGTCCAACCAATTCACAGTAATATATGTCACCCTGCTCTAACATGTGTCACAAATATACTACTATGACTAAACATAAATCTTGGCATAGCATGAAGGTTCTATAAGAAATTATCATAGTCTAAAACATGTTCGGAATTCATAAAGGGTTAACCACAAGTCAAATTAGATCGTAGTTCCAGTTCCTTTAGCCCACACACATCTTTGCTGTTGCATTGATCTTCCAGCCTCCACCAGTTCATCAATCTCTTTTTCCCTTACCTTTATCTGCAGTATAGGGAAAAATAGAATCTGTAAGCTAAAAGCTTAGTAAGAAACATTCTACCTCACTAAAACATGTACGATGCATATGATTTGAAAACATGCTTCTTGAAAACATATGTGAACAGGAATTACATAGCATGGCATCGCATAAAGCAATAACTGAAAACTGAACATAACATGTATCATAAAACCAAACATAAGCATGGATCATACTGAGTATACAATATAGCATAAAACTGAGGTCTGAGCTAAATTATCTAAACTTAGCTATTCTTGTGCCTATATCGTGTTCACCTAACTGGTCTGTAAACCTGAAAACCATATACATAGTAGGTGAAATTATTTATATCATGATCTTGCTTTGGGCCCGGCACTGTACCGTGATATAAGCATGCTATGGGCGACTGCGGGAGCCCCTCCCGGGATGACTGAGGGAATCCAACCCTTACTAGGTTATCTGAAACTTACTAGGTTATCTGAACCTAGGGACCGACTGCGGGAGTCCAGCCCGGGATGACTGTGGGAATCCAACCCGTTGGATCAAAGATCCTGTACAGTGCCAAAAATGTATTTCTTTACTTGTTCGTATATCCTGTTTTCATAAGGGTTATCTGAACCCGTGCTAGGTTGTCTGAACCTAGAGGCTACTATGGGAGCCTACCCAATGGACCGTAGTCCCCTATAACTGAAGTAAGACTACGTAGCATGTCCTAAGGTGCTTAAAAGTGTCTAAGACATTTTATCGAACACATGGCGGGCGCGAAGGCGCATCCCAATATATGAACTCTTACAAAGCATGTTATCTAGCAACCGTAAAACAGAAAACCAAGCCCTATACTGCAGGTGAGGAGTTTCTTTACCTGTTTCGCTAAATTTCCTTACGGTTTAACCTCTAGATTTCCGGAAACGAGAGTCGTTCGACGATTTGCTTGCGTCGATGAGTTCCTCTCGCGGAGACGAGTGCTCTCGTACTGGAATCTTCGTCGGAAGGCGTTCCGTTGGCCTTGGAGTCCCCCTTGAAGTGTTCGGCGAGAGAGAGAGAGGGGGGAAGAGGGCGTCGGCGTGTGGGAGAGAAGGGGAGGAGTTCGTGATTAAACAAAATCCCTAACTTCTCCCTTAAGTTGCCTATTTATATTAAGTGGTAAATAGGGCCCAACTCAACTATAAGCATATTCGAACCCCTTCTCTTCCAGCGGCCGCTGCTGGCACAACTGGTTTCCTCTATTCTGCTTAAGTCATAGGTCTCGGGTCCAATTCCCACGCAGACCACTTAAGCGACTTATTTCTTTTTGCTACTTCCGATACTCTAAAAATTCCATAAAAATATGCATAAATTCCAGAAAATTCATATCATATTTCTAGAATTAAATTGAGAATTTTCGGGCGTTACAATTGTTCCTAAACAAAATCTTAATGTTTTTTCTATACATAATATTTATTTTTGTGTTTATTATTATCCAATTATAAATAGATTACTTATTTCTTTTTATTAATTTTGCAGTAATTGAACTTGCGAAAATTGCTGAAAAGGGAGAAGATATATTTTTTCCAAGAAAAATCAGTTAATTGGAAATCATAACATGAAGTGTTGGCTTTGTTTGGATCCCCCTAGAAAGTATGATTAATCATATCTATAAGAAATAATAATTTCTCAAATAAACTACATTTAAACATATATTGTCACGACCCAGGAGATAACCGTCCGAAAAATTTAGGCAGTACCTCCCCAGGATC
>NW_027434626.1:0-3455 GCF_044706935.1 Curcuma longa
CCGGTTCAAGGCTTTCTTCCTATCACGAAGCGCCCCGGTGTACGGCCTAGGATCTCCCTACAAAGTAATGTACCCCTCATAATCATGCATATTTGCTCACACAAACATTTCATCAAACACGTTCAAGGCACAATACACATGAAACAAAGGTAAACATTTCATTGAATAAGGAAAATAACGATACAAAATTCAAAAGTGATTGATTAAAATCAATATATGTCCATGTTTGTATCAACGCTAACCCGGTTTGTTTACTTGGTCTCCACCTCCGCAGAGGTGACTAATCCAAGGATCCACACGCACGCACACACCCGATGCACTATGAATCTTCTCCTTCTCAAAAACCTCAAAGGCGGAGAAACCTTTACAACTCTTTAGATCTTCTCAAATATGATATGAAATATTGTTCAGGAGGAGAATAAGAATGCAGAGAATGGAGAACAAACAAGTTCTCAGAAGAAGCACAAAGAATGAAAGAATAGCAAAAAGATTGAGTTGTTCTCGTGCAGACTTCTTTTATAATCTCTGCAACATCAGTCGACTGCTGGCAGGGCCAGTCGACTGATGCCTTCAATCGACAACAAAATCTCGCATTAAAGCGCATTAAATGCTTGCCAATTTTCTGCAACGTTCAAATAGCAGTCGACTGTCCAAGACCAGTCGACTGGAAACAGTCGACTAACCATAACACCAGTCGACTGACCAGTCGACTCCTGTCTTCCTCTGGCTCGACTGATCTTTCTGTGTACGTCTGATTTATGAGCAGTCGACTGCTGGTAGGGCCAGTCGACTGGTGAAGCTGAAAAATCCCATTTCAGCTTCTCTTGACCTAGACCTCGGCCTTCAAACACCTCCCACAGCCTCATGCCTCCCTGCACTAGCCTGAGATGCTTCCATCAGCTTTGTCATGTCAAGTCTTTGCCAAGACCACCCTTGGACTTCTCCTTGCCAAGACAATTGCAATGCAAGAAGAATTAAACCAATTTGAAAGAAGCAATGTGTGGGACTTAGTTCCAAGACCAAATGATAAGACAATTGTCACAACAAAATGGGTGTTTAGAAACAAAATGGCTATTAATTTGATAAAATTATTGTTGCTTGATTTCAAAATCATGATGGTTGATATGTTTGATATGTTTTGATGCATTATTTCAAACCTTAAGGGAGAGCTAGATGAGAAAATAGATTTGGAAGGATCTATGATTCTGAAAACTTAAGGGGGAGAACATAGACTAGTTCATACATCACCATCATTACATAGATGTTCATCCTACATCCTAAACCCAGCAATCTACTCCATTACAAGAAGTTTACAAGAAGTATGCAAGGTAAACATCATCCACCAAAGAAAGGGGAAGACTTATCTTTGAAGCGTGGGCATCCTCTTGAAGATCTTCTTGCTCCGGTGTAGGATGGACTGTGGAGATGGACTGGCGAGGGCGGATCGGCGAAGGATGGAGCGTTTAGGGCCTCCCCTAGGGAGGGGAGACGCTGCTGCCAAGCCAAAACCAAGGGTTTTGGAGAATGACCCAAGATAACCCAAGTTTGGGTTTGTTTCCACCTTTTATACTCACCCAAAACTGCCCAGATTGCCCCTGGTTTACAAGGCTCTGCCTCAATAGGTTTTTCACCTAATAAATCCGGTTTTCTTCAATTAGATCATGAACCAAAGTTGTAGATCATTGAATTATCTTCAATTTGGGTGGTGGACCGACCCATAACTCCATCTGAGCCGAAAGTTATGTTGGTTCGAAGTTTGGTCTACAGTTTGGGCAGAGCACCCAGCGCGGCCGCTGTTCGAAAGCACGGCCATGACATTTAGCATGGCCTAGAGCTGTCATCGTTCTATACATTCTAAATCAAAGTTGTAGATCTTGAAGTTAGCTTCATTTTGACGAGTAGCACGGCCCGTGGTTCAATCGGAGCTGAAAGATATGCCCGTTTTATTTTAAGTCTGCAGAGCAGTCCAGAAAGATAGGTAGACACGCCCCAGCACTTTCCGTCACACGGCCGTGCTTAGTGGGCACGGCCTCGGGTAGGCGTGCCTCGGGAAATAAGCACGGTCGTGCCTGTGAGGCACGGCTTGGCATGGTCGCACCTCTGGAAATGGGCACGGTCGTGCCTAAGAAGCACGGCCTACACTTGGCGTGACTCTGGAATGAAGCACGGCCGTGCCTTTGAGGCACGGCCCCTAGCTAGACCTGGCAAAAACTGGGGCACGACCGTGCCTAATAGACACAACCCAAACACGGTCCTGCTGTGGAAGTGGGCACGGATAGAGGCACGGCCGTGCCTGGTAGGCACGGACGTGTTCTTCTTTGTTGTTCCTTCTTCTCCATTTCTTCTTGTTTCTTTCCGCCATCAATAATGCATCGTTTTGGCTCTAAATCACATCTTGTCAAGCAAAATATACAAAGAGCAGGTCTCCGAGCAAAAGAGTAAAATATGCAATATAAAAGAATAAGGTATAACAAAGTGTAGCATATGCAATAAATCGTAAGTAGATGAGCGTTAAAACCAAGCTAAAATACTATATATAATCTACGCTCATCAGGAGTGGGTTAGACTAACCCAAGATTTCGGTAGAAATCTGAAGTTAGACCCACTAGGTAAGGCTTTAGGTTGTTTTGTTTGCTTGTATGCTTGTCTTGCAGGAACCAGGAGCTGGAAGCAAGAGGGAAAAGCAAAGGTGAAACAAGCAAAGTCAACTCAAAGTCAAGCTCAAAGTCAACTCTGGTCAAACTTGAGTTGAGTCGACTCAACTGGAGATTTGAGTCGACTCGGCAGTAGAGTCGACTCAGATAGGGTTTTGAGTCGACTCAGGCTGACGCAGAGTCAAAGACTTATCGCAATTGACGCCACATCAACTAGAGTCGACTCAGAAGGCAACTTGAGTCGACTCAGACAGGATAACAGGCGGAAGCGATAAAAGTTGATCTGCCATGTCAGCTGGAGTCGACCCAGATGGGCATCTGAGTCGACTCAGGACCAGTATATAAGGAGGCTTCGACCAGCAGCTTTGGACATCAATTCATACGACCTCCTTTCCGACTAGTGTTGCTTTGGAACGCGAACGAGGCCAGACGCTTGCAACCGGGGAAGATCCAGGAGAAGTGCGCGGCGCTCAGGACTTCCAGAACGACAAAAGTGTTTGATTTCCTTTATTTCTGTCTTACTGTCAATTCCTATTTTCATTGTTATCTTTGAACTGTAAGACGAGTTTCTCCGTCTCCGAACGACGTTCAGAAAGGAGACCACTAGTGGATGGGTGCCTCCCGTGATTAGGCCTTGGACGTACTAACCCTGGGGGGTTAGGAACCAAGTAAAAATCTCACGTGTCCCTTGCATTTATTTCTAATCCGCTGCTTAGTTTTTGTTAGTAAAATGAACGAAAGTGAAAAAGCTACACGCGTTATTCACCCCCTCCCCCCTCTAGCGCGTATCCCGATCCTACA
>NW_027434627.1:0-1018 GCF_044706935.1 Curcuma longa
GTGTGTTCGGGCGAACACAGGAAACCTAAGCTCATCAGAAGGACAAAACCAATTCCTCCCTCATGGTCCCTGTTGTAGCCTCTAGATAGAGCCTCATATCCACCCAGAAGACCTCCAAGAGAATTCTCAGAGACATCCAGGAGAATTCTAGGATACTTCTCGGAGACCTCTCGGAGACTTCTAAGAGACCCTTCTAGGAGACTTCTCAAAGACTTCTCGAAGACTCCTTGAAGACCTCCCGAAGACTTCTCGAAGACTTCTAGGAGACTTCTAGGAGAATTCCAAGAATTCTATCTCTTCCGTGGATAAATTCGTTATGAATTTTTCATAAAAATTTTATTAAGAAATTTGGTCGGAAAATAAAATTTCTTAATTAAGAAATTTTGTTAAGAAATTAACGAAATTTTATTAGAGATATTAAGATAAAGTTTAAACAAAAAAAATTTATTAAAAAACTAATAAAATCTTATCAAGAGATTTATTCCCTAATAAATCTAGATAAGATAAGTTTATTAGATAGTTTCTAATAAATTTTTCTTAAAGAGAAAATTTATAAAGAAACTAATAAAATTTTATAAAGAGATTTATTTCTTAATAAATCTAGATAAGTTAAGTTTATTGGATAGTTTCTAATAAATTTTTCTTAAAGAGAAAATTTATAAAGAAACTGATAAAATCTTATCAAAAGATTTATTCCTTATAAATCTAGATAAGATAAGTTTATTGGATTGTTTCTAATAAATTTTCTTATAGATTCTATTAGATTTTTTCTATGGAAATCTAGATAAGAAAAATTATTAGAATCTTTCAAAATTTTCTAAAGGTGGCTTGGCTATAAAAAGGAGGGCTTTTGCAAGAGGCAAAGATGATCAAACCCTAGCCCTTCCTCCTTGTTTTCTAGCCGCCACCATCCTTTTCTTCTCCTAGGGACGGCGCCCATCCACTCTTTCCTTCAAGAGTTAGGGCCGGCGCCCCTCCCATCCATCCTCCTTGTGCTAAGGCCAGCTCAACTTCTCCC
>NW_027434628.1:0-2072 GCF_044706935.1 Curcuma longa
CCAGATTATTTCTCTCTATTTTTAGGAATTTTAATTAGATTTAATATTTTATTAAAAAGTTCTTTAGTTAAATGATAGAAGGGTGTTTGATGAAATAAAATAGAAGGGAAAATTCGTCTCGCGAAGACGAATCCAACGAGACCAATTTTAACCAAAACGGAGGTCGTTTGATCATCGAACCAAACGAATCAAGATTGAACCAAACTGAACCAAGTTGGTTTGGTTCATACTGGAGGAGGTTTTGATAAAATGAAATAGGTGAAAAGATTCATCTTGAAAAGATGAATCCAACAAAATTAGTTTGGGTCGAATCGGAAGTCGTTTGGTTAGTGAACCAAGCAAACCAAAATTGAATCCGATTCGCTACAGTAAGGGATTAGGTTTTAATTAGGTTTATTCCAAATAAAAAGGAACTGAATTTTAATTATAGGCAAGATTAGGTCTTGGAATTACTTAAGTCCGAGGCGGGATTTCCCGAAAATTAGTTTAGAATATCCCGAAAATTAGTTTAGAAATATTCTATGATTTTTCTAGAATTTTAGAATATTTTTCTAGAATTTTTTTGGATTAGCAGAAATAGTAAAAATAAATAGAAAGAAAGTGTCCGAGGTGAGATTTGAACCCGTAACCTATAGGAATCTGCAACTCTTAAAATATCTCCAATAACCAAAAAATCTAATAGATCTGTTCCGAAAAAGAAGGAACTGAATTTTAATTATAGGCGAGTTAGGTCTTGGAATTACTTAAGTCCGAGGCGGGATTTTCCAAAAATTAGTTTAGAATATTCCGAAAATTAGTTTAGAAATATTCTATGATTTTTCTAGAATTTTTGGATTAACGGAAATAGCAAAAATAAATAAAAAGAAAGTGTCCGAGGCGAGATTTGAACCCGTAACCTATAGGAATCTGCAACTCTTAAAATATCTCCAATAACCAAAAAGCCAACAGATCTGTTCCGAAAAAGAAGGAACCGAATTTTATTTATCGGCGAGTTAAGTCTAGAAATCACTTAATATAAATAGGAGGCTTAGGAAAGGGTTTTGATTATCTTCGAAAACTCTTCCCTCACCTCTCGCCCAGAACGCCGCCGCCCTCTTTTCTCCTCCCTCTCGGCGCCCCAAACCCGAAGAACGAGGAGTCCGTCCCCTAGGATTACAAGGAAGGATTCCGGAGAACTTCTTCTACAAAGACGCTCCTCTCTGCGACAAGAACGCGTAAATATAGGAAGATCACCGAGAAGATCTTCTTCTCTGACGGAAGAATTGTAAGGAAATTAGCGCAGAAAGTAAGTATATCTCTCACCTGCAGTATGAGTTGCTCCGTCGTTTTCTTTATTCTTTCCACAGTATGATTTTATAGAACATGCATGAAGTATTATTTCCATGACATCATTTAGGTTAAAACATGTGTAAATTTTTTCTTTCCAAATTGCATGATATAAGAAGTATAAGAAAAGTATTTTACTTTATTTTGATGTTGATAAGTACCGGACCGTGAGGTGTCCAAGGGATGGGCTCCATAAGTTGCCCCTAGGCCGCGAGGTGCCTAGTACGCTCTAATCGGCTTCGGTGGCTAGCTACCCCGGACCGGTTAGGGATGCGCGCATTGGTACTTTGTCAGGGCCCAAATGATGGATGTTTAATATGTTTAATTATTATGAAATAGTATGTTTTGAAAATCCCCTCACATGTTTAGATATGAACATTCATGTTGCATAAATAAGTTATTACGAAGTTTTCTATGATTTTTGTGAGTTAGATGATGTACTTACTAAGCGTTGCTTATAGTTTGCATTCCTCATATTGCAGATAAAAAAAAAGGAAAAGTTATAGGAAAGAGGAGGCAGCTGGAGAAGTGTTTGATGTGTGGTGTCGGCGGAACCGCGGAATAAGATCAAGAATTATATAAATGTTTATTTTATGTCCAAGAATTTATATTTATTTCTTTTGCTTCCGCATGCTAAACAGAAAAAGAAAAGTTTATTCGAGTTATTTTATTTAATGAGTAAAAGTTAAGGAAAGTTAAGGTACGTAACGTCTCCCTATTAGTATAAGAAGGAGGGGGGCGTTACA
>NW_027434629.1:0-1617 GCF_044706935.1 Curcuma longa
CTCTATTGGTATCCACACGGACAAGATAGTGGGGAAAACAAAACCACAAGGTGTGCTAGCACCTTAGGAGGTTTCGGCCAAGACTTAGGAAAGGAGAGGAGGAGAAGAAGGAGCTCTAGAGGAAGAAGAAGGAGTGAATGAGAGTTAATCACAAAATCAACACTAAAACCCCTCTAATGTGGCCGACCACTTCATGTGGTTTTAATCCCATTAAATGCCAAAATAATGCCATGAGTTACAAACCTCATTTGTAACCCCCATGAGGTGGCAACCCTTGATGATGTGGAGCATCATCATTGGCCACCACTTATGCCACCTCAACTCAAAGTCAATTGGTCAAGTCAAGCATTGACCATGAGGTGGCATAAGTCAAGTCAACATGGACTATGACATGGCAAAAGTCAAGTCAAACTTGATGATGATGTGGCACAAAGTCAAGTCAAACTTGACCCCCAAGTCAAGTCAAACTTGACTATAAAGTCCTCCTTCTCAAGTCAAGTCAAACTTGACTTCTAATCTCCCAAGGTTGATCAAATCAACTCAACTAGTCTAGTTTGGATTACACTTAACCCAATTTGATTCATCACATGAATCTAATCCTCTTGGTTCATCATATGAACCTAATCTCCACCTAATTGCCCTTTGTGTGTGACCCTATAGGTTCTTGTAACGTTGGCAATGCTTCTAAACCGATTTAGAAACATAAGTAGTGAGCGGTATCTAGCAACACATCACTACTACCCAAGTTACAAGAATGTTGAGATCCAACATCACCATTGTGACTACTAATTGTGACTCTTCACAATATGTGACAATGTCCTTCTATCCTTGATATCATGATTGATCAAACCGAGGCATAGACCGTGTCATCCTCTAATCAATCTATGTCTTGAACTCCAAGTAGACTCACTACAATCAAACGAGCTCAACATCACATGTTGACTCATTTGGGCATGGTCATGCACTTTAGTGGTCTCACTCTATCAAGAACTATGATATCACTCCCGTTATATAGGAGGGATAGATCTCATCTACATCACTCACATCCCTCCGCATAATTTGTTACATACCCAGTAATCGCCTTTATAGTCCACCCAGTTACGGGTGACGTTTGACGAAGCCAAAGTAAGTAACTCCTTATGTAGGGAACCATGGTGACTTCAGGTCCAAGGACTAATAGTCATACTAATAGCCACATGAGAAAGTATATGACACTCATATAACGATCCATAATACTTTCTCATGGAGGATCATTCAGTATACATTCTCCAATGCATACCCATGTGTCAACTTGATATCTCATATCCATGACTTGTGAGATCAAGTCATCATGTTGACCTACATGCTAGTCTCGTCACATTAACATTGTCCCTGAATGTTAATACTCGACTAGGAATCATTTAGAATAGTGTTCTCTATATCATCTCACTATCGATTCAACCAATCGATTGATATAGATATGAACGATCTACTCAAGGACGCTACTATACTTAGTTATTTGACACTAATACAAGTAAGTATAATAACCAAAATAAAAATACCTTTATAAATAGAAATATGATACAATGAGTCAATACAACAATCATTATATGATTGGCTTTAGGGCTCTCACTAACA
>NW_027434630.1:0-1588 GCF_044706935.1 Curcuma longa
GTTCGAATCTTCTGAATGAAGGTTGTAGAGCTTGAAGTTATCTTCATTTTTGTAGGTCGTACAGCCCGTAGTCTCCAACCGGAGCAAAAAGTTATGGTCATTTTAGTTTTAGTCTCAGAGCAGTCCAGCTGAGACACGGCTGCGTTTGGACTCCGAAAGGTGAGGCACGCCCGTGTTAAGAGGAGGCACGGCCGTGCACTTAGGCACGGCCTGGAGAAGTTGCTATTCTGTTAAAAGGCACGGGCGTGCCTATTAGGCACGGCCTAGAGAGGGCGACTCGGCAAAAAGGCACGGGCATGCCTTTAGATACGGCCCGAAGAAGTTGCATTGCGGGGCTTTTTAGCATGTCTTAGAGGCCGAATTTCGCCGAACCCTCTGAAGAAAAGTTGTAGATCTTGAAGTTCTCGTCATTTTGATATATGGCACGTCCCGTGGTTCCAACTGAGCTAAAAGTTATAGCCGTTTTAGTTTTGGTCTACAGTGCAGTCTGGTCGAAACATGGCCACGGGAAGAGGAGGCACGGCCGTGTTAAGCAGCACGGCCGTGCCTCTAGGCACGGCCTGGGCAACATGGGGCACGGCCATGGCTTGTGGGGCACGGCCTGGGGAGGTGGAGAATGGCCCTGGGAGCCTCCGAAGCACCCCAAATGACCTCTAAACACTTCCGAATGCTCTCTAACTTCATCCAACTTCATAGCTCTTTGAGTATCCTACAAATATACATGAAAAATGTTAGATTCAACCCAAAATTTGTAGGAATAAGCAATATGATCTAAAATAAGTTTCTACTCGCAATATGTGTCAATATTCAATAGTTACACAACGAGAGTGTCAAAATATCAAATTTTAGAGCCAAAATTAACTATGAAAATGAGTGTTATCAGGCGGTAGGGCACGACGGCGGTGGCGTCATGTAGAGAGGTATCGCGGTAGAGGGCGGCTAGGGTAACGGTGACAGAGCAGTGGCTGGTTCGCAGCGGCAGGGAGGAGGGTTGCAAGCGGCAGCGTCGGACAGAGAGGGTCACCGAAAGGGGAGGAGGCACGGCGGCAATCAGGGCCGAACAGGGGAAGAGATGTGCGGCGCGGCCGGAGTGGTGCGGCGGCGTCTGGTTTACGACGGCAGTGGCGAGACGGAGAGGAAAGGACTGATGCTTCGACTCCCCTCCTCGTACGTCCTTTTAAAGGCCGCTTACCCGATGTTTTCACCGGCAGACGCGGCGCGAGGGTGGCATCCGTCGGTTCCACCGAACTCGGAAGTGCGCGTGGGCGCGGGTCACGCGCGGCGGAAGTAAAAAGTTGCAAACACTGTTTATTCCCAACGGGTTTCAGCTTTAAATTGGATCCAATAGGCTGATTTGATCGGGCTTTTAACTAGCTCTTCAACTGGGTTTATTACTTGGCAGATCGGGCTAACTAATTAGGTTTCTCAATTGGGCTCCGAATTGGAATTGGTTTAATGGGTTTAATAATGAGACTTAATCCTATACATACTTAACATTTAATTATTTAATCTAACAATTAACCCCCTTAATCTTTATAAATCAATTAGGGCTATTTACAATTAACCCCTAAACTTTTGGTATATTACA
>NW_027434631.1:0-1034 GCF_044706935.1 Curcuma longa
TAGGTGACCGAGTTGCAACAGAAGTCTGGGCTGGTCTAGGTGACCGAGTCGCAGCAGAAGTCTGGGCTGGTCTGGGTGACCGAGTCACAGCAGAAAGTTGGGTTTGTTAGAGAGAACCGAACCGCAGCAAAAATCCTGGGGGCTAGGACAGAGCCGAGCACAAGTCCAACAAGTCTGGAGGACTTGGTTGACATAAATTCTCCTAAGTGGAGTGGGTAGGGGCGCATTCCTGGAGTGGAACAGGAGGTGTCAGACTAACCCAGGATTTTGATAGAAATTTGAAGTTAGACCCAAAAGGTAAAGCTAGGTTGGCTTGGTTGTTTTCATGCTTGTTTTGCAGGAACCATAATGCAGGGTCAACTTCAACGGGTCATAACTTTTGACTCAGGACTCAAAATGAGGCACGGTCGGATGCGTTGCAAAGCCCTTTCAGAGGTATTCAAAAAGGTTTTTGGAGTTGACTCAGATTCTGGCTGGAGTCAACTCAAGAGGCTAGAGTCAACTCAGAAGGGCATTTGAGTCGACTCGGACAGCAGATAACGAGCAGATTGGCATCTGAGTCGACTGAGGAGTAGTATAAAAGGACGTCAACATGCAGAAACAATCATTTCAAGCCAAAAAACCTCCCTGCTCAATTAGTGGTGCTTTTGAATGCGAAAGAGGCCAGGCACGTGCAACCGGGAAAGATCTAGGAGGAGTACGCAGTGCTCGGACTTCCAGATCGACAGCTGTTTGATTGGTCATTCTTTTCTTACCTGCTTTTTTGTTATTAAATTATTTTGTTATTTTATGAACTGTAAGATAGGTTGTTTCGCCTCCAAACGATGTTCCAAAAGGAGATCATTAGTGGACGGGCGCCTCCCGAATTAGGCCTTGGACGTACTAACCCTGGGGGGTTAGGAACCAAGTAAATCCCGCGTGTCCCCTTACATTTATTTCTAATTTCACTGCAAGTGTTTATGTTATAGAAACGAACTATTTCGAAAAAGCTACACGCGCTATTCACCCCCTCTAGCGCGTACATTGATCCTACA
>NW_027434632.1:0-1137 GCF_044706935.1 Curcuma longa
TAGATCTTATGTAAACTCTTTCAAAGGAGTATGAGGAAAATTTTGTAAAATTTTATTTACATGCATCGACCGGGTAGTTGTATGTTAAGGTATGTGTGAAACCACCGAAGGAAAGGAAGGGGCGCAGGTGAACGTTACAGCTGCTTTATTACACCTTAATGCTACCTTAATGCTAGTAAATATACCTACGTTACTGTCCAAGGTGGATATAAGTAAAGGTTTTTTCTTCTCCTCTCGATGGTTTTTGCTTGGTTGCTGGAGGGGCTGGTTGTCGCCGAGGGTTTGGAGCTGAAGGAGTCTTTCTTCCTGGTTGACAGAAGGTTTTTCTTCTTGTTAAGCACTAGCACTGTAAGTCTCCCCTCACCTGCAACGTAATCGCTTAATGTTGATCTTATGAAATTTAGGTTTGTTTTTATGTTATTATTGAAAAAAACATGATGAAACCATGTTGAAGGTTTCGGCCAAAGCATGGATTAAGGCCTAGGTGATGTTTTTAAACCAACTTAAAGGCTTCACAAAATACTAGATAATTTCTTATCATGATCTAGGATTATATGTGGTTAGATTTAACCAAGGATTTCATGGATGTAGGATTTTTGATCAAGCATGAAAAATAAAGGCTTTAGGTTATGTTAAAGGTTTCATATGTGTTGAATGATCTCTTATCATGAAATGGAATGAACTTAGCAGAGTTTCGTAGTGTGTATCAGAGAGGGTTATAATCGATCACAGGATCGATTACAAGAACGGTAATTGACTAACGGATCTATTAGTAAGTTTAAAGAGGAAAAATTTACGTCAAATGATCGATCACTTGATCGATTAGAGTGGGTAATCGATCGGTTGATCGATTACCAAGTCTCCGAATCCTCATTCGACCTTCATCAGCCGAATACTCATTCAGCCATCACCAGCCGAATACCCATTCGGTCGGCACCTAGCCGAATACCCGAAACCGAATACTCATTCGGATTGCCGAATACCCAATTCCGCCCGTGATCTAGCCGAATACCCGAAGCCGAGTCCTCATTCGGCCGCCGAATCCTCATTCGGCCCTAGCTCAGCCGAATCCTCATTCGGCCCTAGCTCAGTCGAGTCCTCATTCGGTCGCCTCAAGCAAGGATATAAAATGAAATT
>NW_027434633.1:0-2621 GCF_044706935.1 Curcuma longa
TCATCCTTGTGACTCTCCTACATGAAAACGTCTTGATACAATATTTCCCTCTTTTGCAATGAAACCACGTAATGTGAGACTATGAGACTTGCCACAGATGAATTTCAACTATTTGGTTAGTTAAGATAGCAATATTTGTCTTGGCCAGTTATATTAACATCATACAACTTACCACCATTGATGTGCATAAAAGATGAATTCATATTTCTTACTATGCTTATTGTAGGTCCAATGAATCCGAAAGAGAAGATAGATATTTTCTTGAAACCTCTAATTGCCGAGTTGAATGAATTATGGAATGTAGAATCAAAGACTTATAATGTTGTAAGTAAATTTAATTTTACCTTGTATGATGTCTTATTATGGGCGATTAGTGATTTTCAACATACTTAATGTTGTCGGGACGAAGCACGACTAGTAAGTTAGCATACCCACATTGCATGATAGAGTCTGATGCATTGTAATTACATTACAGTCGAAGGTATCTTGGTTTGATCACTATAAATTTTTACTAGTTGAATACCCTTTCAGGCGAAATAAAAAAAATTATAAAGAATGTTGTAGTCAAGAAACTTCCACTAACAATCAAGTTAGGTGTAGAAATCATTGACCAAATAGATAGCTATGAATTCCTACCAGTATATGAGCCTAATTCTGATGAGATAAATAAATACATTATCAGGCTATGTAAATGTGGTTGGAAGAAAAGAATCATTTTTTGGAAGCTACCATATTGAAGTATTTACTCATTAGACATAATTTAAATGTGATGCATGCCAAAAAAAAATTTCGATAATATCTTCAATACTGTGATGAATGTTCCTGGAAGAACTAAAGGCACTGTAAAATCACGTGAGAAATTAAAATAACTAGTTAGCAGACCTAAGTTACATTACAATGAAGTAACAAATCAATTTCCAAAGGCTTATTATACATTAGACAAAGACGGTAAGCAAGCTTTATGTAGTTGGTTGAAAGAAATCAAATTCCCTTATAGGTATGCCTCCAATATGACCTGATGCGTGGATATGAATAAGTTAAAAATATTTGGAATGAAAAGTCAAGATTGTCATGTGTTCATGCAAAGACTTATTTTAATAGCTTTCATGACCTACTACTTAATAATTTTTGGCAAGCACTTATAGAATTAAGTCTATTTCAGAGATTTAACAATGAGGTGTATTGTGATGGTCAATATGCTTCATATAAAAACTGGCATTCCTATCATACTATGTAAGCTTGAGCGCATATTACTATTAAGTTTTTTGAATTCAATGGAATATCTATTCGTTCACCCACCTTATGATGCACAACTAGCTGGTCATGTGTAGAACAGATGGATGTATCTATTTGAGTGGTTTTTGAGAAAATTAAATAATAATATTGATGATAAACTAAGAGTCAAAGGGTCAATATGTAATTATTATTTAGTTGAAAAAGTATTTTTTTTTGCTCATATTATTTTGCTGATAATATCAAAATTAGACATCGCAAGTATCCTCGAAATTTTGATGATACTCAGCTGATCGACCCAATAATGCTTTCTATTTTCAAGTTTCCTGGTAAGCTAATGGGTGCATATGTTTTGAGATGGTTAAATTAACAAGAATACTATGCTGCAAGAGCATACATACTCTTGAATTGTGACGAGGTCAAACCCTACATAAGGTGAGTTAATTGATATAATCAAACACTAATCCCCTTTTGTTTATTTAGTATCCTAATTGTCTTAAACCTACCTTCCATTCATCACAACTTCTACAGACAACAACTACAAATACAAAATCTATCAATCAGTGCAAGTGAGTAGAGGAAAAGTTAGAGATAAAATTTGCATTATGATTTTAAATCTATGTAAGTTAGAGAATAAATTATTTTTCATACATCCGTATCAAATTCTGACCTAATTTATATCATACTTACTATTGTAGGTGAAGGATCATAGAATATCAAATGTGGAAGATGAAATGATAACTAATCTTACATCTGGATCCCTCCATCCGACTCCAAGAATAGGTATCAGAATACATTTAAACTATATTTTATTTGAGGTAAATGCAAAAAAAGGTTCAACAAGTTTGAACCTTTCATTTTTATGGTTCAAGTGGGTCAGATTTTCTATCTTGAATACTCAACAAAGATAAGAAGAGCTAGTGAATGGTTAGTAGTTTGTCGAACAAAGACTTGCTTGACCATAGAAATACCAAACTCCATCATGACCCAACACCATGATGCATGTCAAAATAAAGAAGTGGAGATATATTAGTAGATTCTCAAATTCAATCAACATCTGCCTTACTTATGATGTTAATATATTTTATCAGGAGATAGATGATGGAGAGATGTCTAGTAGTGAGGAGCTTGTTGAACTAACTAAGTCTGGCGAGGAGGATCTTCAAAATGTTAATGTTAATGATTTAGATTGTAATGATGATTAAATATTTGCATTATTGTTCAGCAATTCAGAACAAGTTAAAAAATATTTTTTTACATGTAGATCTCAGTAGTTATACCATATTAGGTATTATTGTTCTAATTTGATGATTATTTTTAATGTGTATGTGTTATAATATTATTATGCAGATATAGATATATCAGATCAGGTAGTAGCTGTAGGACCA
>NW_027434634.1:0-1165 GCF_044706935.1 Curcuma longa
TGTTGGTGCCCCGGTTAGTTTTGATGTGGTCAACTAGGTTAAGTTAGGTCCTGTTGTTTTTCTTATCCCTCTGCTAAGTGTGCAGGAGCTTAGGTACGGAGGAAGTCGAGCGTAAGACGGAGCAGACGAGAAGGGTTGCGCGGGGAAGTGAGCCGACGGGCTCGGTGCAATCCGAGGGACGCAGAAGTTACGGAAAAGTACTCCGGTGGAGCGAGAAGGACGTGCGCGATGTCCGAGGGACGAGAAGCCGGGAGGAAGCACGCTCGAGGGGCAAAAGGCCGGAGTCGGGTTCGGGTGAGCCTAACTCCGGTTGGCCAGAAATCACCCAAACGACATCTCTATAAAAAGTCAACTAAGTTGACTTTTGACTAAGTCAACATTTTGACTTGGACCAGAATGAAGCTTTGATTGTGCTAAGAATAGTGTGCACCCATGCCGCGCTTAGCCGAAGCCCACATGATAAGGTTTTAATTCAATTAATTGAATTAAACTTTACATAAACTTTAATCCAATTAAAGTTTTGATAACGTTTGTAAATAAAACGTTAAAAGCCTTGACCAAAGCTTTGGTCAAAACTTTCACACCTCTTGCATGCCATCAACGGATAAATTATTTGACCAACGATTAAGCTTGGATCAAATTTATCCTTTTATCTAATGGTTATGATTTAAAGTTATCTTTAATCAACCATCAAGATTGCATCGGAAGATCAATGGCTCTGAAGAATCTTATCAATAATCTACGATCAAGATTTGTTTGCTAATACTATAAATAGACTTAGAATGTTTAGAGTTTAGAGCATCAATTATTCTTTTCTCTTCTAAGTCTGTGAGCTGTAATTGTCTGTAAAAGGCTTCTCCGCCTTCAACGAAGGAGATCGTCATACTGCGCTTCAACTGCCTTGGATCTGCAACCATCTAGGTTGAGACCAAGTAAACTCTGGTGTTAGTCTTTTACTAGTTTTTATTATACTATTTTAATTAATGTTTGTTTTAATTAATTGCCACTAATTTCTATCCTTGAAAAGAACGCAAGAGATCGATTTTTATTTTTCAGGCAATTCACCCCCCTCTTGCCGGTCCACCTTGATCCTACAAACAACAACAACTCACACGGCTTTTGATGCTAGCACAATTGCATGTAGGAAGGATCAAGATTAATGCCT
>NW_027434635.1:0-3146 GCF_044706935.1 Curcuma longa
ACTTTCTCCATCACATCATCTCATCCACCCGTCTCATCTATGGATTGCATCAGAGTGTAGGGATTCCTTCCTTCGGCGCACCATTCGTGGAGTTCGCTTCGTTTCGCATCCACCGCCGGCTAGAGACATAGGGAGAATTATTAGTTTTACTTTACTTGCTATTTCTAAGCTTAGATTGAATTGTGCACTTTACATGTTTGTTAAAATTCCTCATACGTTTTGGATGTTGATGTTTCTTAGCTTTCTCTTGTTTGTTGTTCATGCACTTGTTCTTAATATTGTCATTTTATTTTAGCAATTACGTTTACTCAGATTAGTGTTCTTTCCATTGTTAGATGATTTAGAACTTAAAACAACCCTCCCGTCCAATACAAAAGGAAAACCTAAATCTGGCTACAATAACCACTAGAATTACCATACACCATCTACAATCGTTGGGAGACGACTTGAGTTACCCTATACTACTTTAGTTAGGGGATTCGATCTTATTTAAGTTGGTGTGCTCATTTAGATGACAATTTGAGCCTCACATCACCCACGTGTAGGCCTTGCACAATTAGGCTCTGATACTACTGTTGGGATCATCCTGGTGCAATACGTGTGTTTACACGTTTCACAAACGTGCGCAGTGGAAATATATAAATAATTAAACTAATTATTATCACAACACACAAATACAAAATAAGAAATAACATGTACAAGACATGACAGAAAATTAAAATTTTGTAGAATAATAAATTATTCAATGCATACCTTATCGATGACGTTAAGCGAAATTGGCATCAATTGAGTGATTCTTGTCGAAGTCCCGCCTCTACTGGTGATCCACGCCAAGAGCTCGTTTGGATGGCTTCGGAAGCCATGAGTCGTGTCATCTTCTTCGGTAACCAATAATCGATAACTATTGATTCGAGAGATTCAAAAAACACGCAACAATATTTATCGTGATCATTTTCTGGAGTTTTCTAATAATCATCGAAAATCATATTCCCGGTATAATTTTTGGTGGTCAACCTTTGACAGCCGATTTAAGACAAATAGTCAAAAACTTTTTTTGATTAAGGTTAGAAACCTTTTTCATAGATGATAGAATAATTTTTCGGTCGCTTCACAAGCTCTCGGCGGTAAACCTTAATTTTCGACAATGACTTGTAGTGGTCGGAAATAATTTCCGACCATAAAAGAAGTTTCGATAACAACTTAGGCTCCTCTCTGGCAACCAATTCTCTTCGACAACAAGCTCTCCCAAACAAGCTTTCTCTTGGGCACCAAGCTCTCTCGCAACCGGGTGAAATGGGCAGAGCAGAGGTGACCGGCGTCATCGTAGTAGGCTACAGAGTAGAAGTGTGATTGCCCGAAGCAGAAGCAGCCGGCATGGAGGCGCGATCGTAGCTGGACAGAGGGGTGATCATGGCCGGATGGACGGCGGGTCGTGGGGCGGCAAGCTCTCGAAGCGGAGAACAACAACCTCCCAAGGTGGCGAATGATGACCTCCCAAGGCGGCGAATGGTGACCTCCCAAGGCACCGAAAGGCGACCTCCCGAGCGTGAACACGGTGATGCGACGCGGGAAAGAAGGAGGCAGGGGCGTCGGCGGTGTTCACATGAGTCTAGGAAGACGATGAACCGGGCTTTGGCTCATTGCTTCTCTGGCGGATGGCGAGACGCGAGGATCGGTCACCAGCAACGCGCGCTGCATCATGGGTTTCGGTTGGCCACACCCTTTAAATCACGAGACGCAATTTTTGGGTTTTCTGCCTTCTCTCGCATCGTGATCGAGTAGCGAGGAAGAGGGAGGCAGCATGGAGTGGGGGGAAGACAATGAATAGGGCCACCATCACGCGATTCACGTTATAATGAGGAGCTACAGTAACCCTAGGCTGAACTGGATTGGCGCACGGGTGTAAACCAGAGGGAAAATAACCTAGGCTGAACCGGGTTAGCCCATGTTAATTGTATCGAACTGGGTTCATTCTTGGTTCACTTGATTCAATAACTAAACGATCTCCTATTTGACTCAAACTTCTCATCTCTTCTGTGTTGCCAAAACCTCTTCCATCATGAACTAAACCAAGTTGGTTCAAAATCGAATCATTTGGTTCAATAACTAAACAATCTCTGATTTGAACGAAATCAGTTTCATTCATTTCATCTTCATGAGATGAATTTCATCATTTGTCTGGTCCAACTAGACTTTATTTCTCTCAATATAAAAATATAATTCTTAAACTCGTTTTAAGTCCTTCGAAGAATTTGTAGTGCATGTAACCCAATAGGTTTCTAATTATATTGGCCGTCCATAATTAACCATTAATTACGAAACAATCATGAGTAGCACCTAGTAGTACATCATGATCCCCAATTGATCAACAAATCAATGATTGATTTTAGAACAATTCTAAACATTTTAGCAGCTACACTGAGACATGCCTTGTTCCTTTCACCATCTCATACCCCCCTTGGTTCAAGACATGGTTTATATGTGTCGGTCCCCACTAGGCTGACTACATCACACCTAGCCCAAGCTTATTTCATGTCCTATGGATTCAAGTTCTTGTACATGTGTCCAAGGGTATTGTACTCTTGACATGTAATGTTTGGCTAAAGACTTTTAGTAACAATCCTAACAAGCGGTCGTAGGGTATACGTTTCCTTTTTCAAGGAGTGGTGAATCCTCTATAGGCTATTCAAATAACTTGGGGTACTTTGACTTATACCCAATCATCTCGGGTCCACACCTCCTTGGAGATGTTTGCTTAAGATGTCAAAGTATAAGCCTCCATGACCAAGATGACTTGAATATTGCAAGTCAAAGGAAATTTACACTATGT
This sequence comes from Curcuma longa, assembly GCF_044706935.1. NCBI lineage: Eukaryota > Viridiplantae > Streptophyta > Magnoliopsida > Zingiberales > Zingiberaceae > Curcuma > Curcuma longa. The sequence continues at coordinate 2,831 of NW_027434635.1, forward strand.
TGCACTAAGATCTTCATTGACATATATATAAAACCATATGAAGTCTCAAGGCAGGTCACTCTAATGAACTAGTTACCTTTAACCAGCATCCACGTTTAACTCTCAACATCCAATGTCTCCAACCAACGAGCTACTTGGCTAACCAAGGAGTTTAAACGTGCTAATCTCGACAGAATTGATGACACCTGTGCTTATCAATTCCTTGACTAGGGATAATTTCAATACATTTATAATTGCACATGTAGAGATAGTCACTAGTTGTGATCCAATCACAAATTCTCTCATGCTATGAATCATATTGTGGACATTCAGTATT
>NW_027434636.1:0-1334 GCF_044706935.1 Curcuma longa
GTTAGAATAACACTATGCATGATGGAAGCATGTTCTTACCTTAGAGGAAAGTAATGCATATAGGAGGATATAGAAATCTTACCTTATGATGCATGCATATTAAGGAGAATAACAATGAACTCTTACACTAACTTGCTTGTTGTCAGGAATAATGGCTAGAGGAGGTAACAGAACAACTGGAACCACCAATCAGCCTGACCTGACACAGCTAGTGGCTGAACTCCAGCGTCAGATCACTGAGCAGCAGCAAACCATCAATACTCTAATGATGATGCTGACTGAGAACAAGAACCAATCCAATTCAGGAGGTCGGAACCGCAATGATAAAAAGAGATGGAACAATTTTAAAGGTGGTTCATCGAGCAAAAAGCTCAAGTACACTTCGTGCGCGGAATGTAGAAGATTGCATTTTGGGGAATGTCGCAAAGGTACAAACAAGTGTTTTACCTGCGGAGTGGAAGGGCATAAGGCTCGAGCCTGCCCAACTAAGTTCCAAGCATCACCTCAGCAGCAAGTGCAGGACCAGAAGGCACATGTACAATTGCATGATATGCAAGCTGCACTGGAAGGTCCTCAATTAAGTCAAGAAAGGTTGGAGGCCCCTCTAGTTACGGCGAATGCTTCCACGGTTGTCACAGGTCAGATATTTATTTACAGTCAGTATGCTACTGCATTATTGTTTACTGGGGCAACGCATTCGTTTATTTAGGATAGATGACCTGTTTGATCAATTGAAAGGAGCCACTGTCTTTTCAAAAATTGATCTAAGATCTGGTTATCATCAAGTAAAAGTAAAACCAGATGATATTCCGAAGACGGCTTTTCGGACCAGATACGGACATTTTGAGTTCGTGGTCATGCCGTTCGGAGTAACGAATGCTCCTGCTATGTTCATGGATCTGATGAATCGGGTATTCTCAGCATTTCTCGACAAATTTGTGATCATCTTTATTGACGATATACTCATCTACTCGAGGAATCATGAAGAGCATGCCGAACACCTGAACACGGTGTTACAGATCCTACGAGAAAAGCAGTTATATGCCAAGTTTTCCAAATGTGAATTCTGGCTGGAGCAAGTATCCTTTCTGGGCCATATTATTTCCAAAGATGGAGTTATGGTGGACCCAAGAAAGATCGAAGCTGTGAGTAATTGGAATAGGCCAAAGAATGCTAGCGAAGTTAGGAGTTTTCTCGGATTAGCGGGTTATTACCGTAAATTTGTAGAGGACTTCTCTCGAATTGCAGCGCCTATGACAGCTCTCACCAAGAAGAATAAGAAGTACGAATGGACGGAAGAATGTGAGAAGAGTTTCTTAGAACTAAAGAGGAGA
>NW_027434637.1:0-2988 GCF_044706935.1 Curcuma longa
TAATGTAAAATTTAAAATGAACTATACAAAAGTTACATTTCTCCCCCTCCATCTTTGCTTTCTTGCTCCCATGGCGGTTAGTCTGATCAAAAGCAGATCTGCTCTGATATCAATTGTAAGATCTGTGGGGCGAGCTAGAGAGGGGTGAATAGCATGTTCGTTGTTTGTTCATTTTTCGTTCGTTCGTTCTATCAAAGATCCTTACAATGGAATTAGTAAAATAACAAGGGACTCGCGGATTTACTTGGTTCCTAACCCCCTAGGGTTAGTACGTCGTATGTACAGGAGGCGCCCGTCCACTAGTGGTCTCCTTTTCAAATCTTGTTCGAACGCGAAGAAACTCATCTTACAGTCCAAAGTAATAATATAAATCAAAGTACAGAAAGTAAGACTTGAAAGAAGAGTAAACCAAACACGTATAGTAGCCGATCCGGAAGTCCTGAGCGAGCGCATTCCTGCCTGGAACTTCCCCGGTTGCACGAGCCTGGCCTCATTCACATTCAGCAGCACCATAGAATGAAGAGGATTGCATAGAGAAGTTATGTACTTGTGGTGCACATTCAGCCTCCTTATATAGAGTCTTTCGGGCGCCTAGATGCTTATCCGGGCGTCTGGATAAGATCGATCCGATCTAATCTCTTCAAACTCTATCAGAGCTGATTCTTCTAGATCTAAGCGCCTGGAACAACATTAGGGCGCCTGGATACAGTCAACTCGAGTTTGACCTGAGTTAACCCCAGGCTTGGTTCGGCTGCTTCTATGTGTTCCTCTATACTTCCTTCGTCTTGCTTCCAGCTTCTGGTTCCTGTAAGATAAGCATACAAACATACAAGCAACCTAAGCTTACCTGTAGTCTGTCTGACCTACTAGGCTTACCTAAGCCTTACCTTGTAGATCTAACCTACTGGCTTACCCGTGCCTAACTCTCCGTTAGGACTAGTCACTTCCATAGGTAGACTTCCCACCTGTCAAACATTCAGTTTAGACTTTCCCTTGCCTAACCTCCAATTAGGACTAGTCACTTCCCTAGGTAGACTTCCCACCTGTCAAACATCCAGTTTGGACTTTTCCTTGCCTAACCTCCAGTTAGGACTGTCACTTCCGTAGGTAGACTTCTCACCTGCCAAACATCTAGTTTGGACTTTTCCTTGCCTAATCGATCCTCGACCCCTCAAGATTTTCTGCTAGACATCTGGTCCACCTGACCTGCCTAGACTTCCACCACTGACACATATCAGGACTTCCTCTGCCTAGCCTTCAACTAGGACTTATCCTTACCTAGTCTAACCGACTAGGACTTCTCGCTAGTCTTCTGGTCAAACTGACCTGACTAGACTTCACTCATATCCAAATATTAGATCCTGTTTGGATTAACCCTTGGTCAAACTGATCAGACCTAGGTGTATTGTCAAACATCGAAACTCTAGGGTTAGACCTAGTGCTCCTTGCACCAACACATTCTACCTAGTGCAATTGTCTTTATGGATCTAACTAAAATTACCTTCAGTCCAATCTTAACTAATTAGACGAAGACTTAGTATTAAGTCCCTTGGGTAATATGTTTTTGAAAAACTTTATCTAAGGTATATGGTTACTTTAATGATATACCGGTGACTCACAATAACTTGGAAGTTTATTTTAAAAATACTTACTTGGCGGACCCAAAAGTAAGTTTGAATTTAACACAAGATCAAACTACCTTTGATAAATCATGTTAATTACTAAATAAAATCGAAAGATCATCTCTTAGAAAAAACATATAAGGCATCGTGTATTATGTGTAATGAGACACATAGAATGGGTGAGTGGCTAAGTTAATTAATTAAAAATATTTTTCAAAATTGGTATGATTATTTTCTTAAAATTATTTTTAAAATAGTGATAAGCATAATAATGTTTAATGAATTTCATGATTGAATAAGTGTACATTTTTTTTAAAAAAAAAGTATAAGCTTTGAAAATGATAGTTGTCGACCAACACCTAAGTTTATATTATCCTTAGGTCAACCCATAAGATCTCCTAAACCTGTAAGCATATAAATATATCTACTTTATAGTTAACAAGAATGACCTAAAAGAGTGTCAAGTTAAAGATGAGCCTTATTAAAAGATCAAATTTTAAAGGAATTTTTCAAAATTAATTTTTAAAAATTTATTTAATCATCAAAATATTTTCAATAATTTTAAATGTATTTTAAAAATATATGTTTTAACAAAGTTTTTGAAATATATTTTTCAAAAATGCATTTTAAAACCTTTTCAATAAAGATTTTAAAATATTTTGAAAAATATCTTTAAAGTTATTTTTGATTAAGGTTTTGAAACAACTTAGATACTTTTGAAAATATTTTTGAATTTTTTTTTTCAAAAAAGAATTGAAAAGGTTAAAAAGATGCATATTCAAAAACCTTCAAATGGTCTTTAACTAAGGCTTACCTATTATTGGTGCAACACTAAGGAGGTCCTTAGGATTTAAGGAGTCAAAAAGTAGTTAGTATTCTTTTTTATATATGTCAAAGGAGTAAAAGAAGGGTTTAAGTTAGAAAATTTAAAATTTTAGAATAAGACCTGAAAAGTTATGTTAAGTAATTAGTCTAACTTAAATATATTGTGAAATACCAAAAAGGGAGAGATTGCTGGTGCAATCAACTTCTAGAGTTTTGATGTTTGTTTGACAATATATTTAATGAGATTTGATCAAGATTGACCAAGTTAATAAAAAGTCTTAACAGATCAAGGTTGGCCTATGTAAGTGAGGAAGGGAAAGTCCAAGCAGATCAAGAGTGACCAGATGCTTAGCAAGGGAAATGTCTAGTCAGGTCAATGTTGACCGAATGACTGGCAAAGGAAAAGTTCAAGCAAGTCAGAGTTGATCAGATGTTTGGCAAGGAAAAAGTCTAGGTAGGTCAAGGGTGATCAGATATTTGGCAAAGGTAAAGTCCAAGAAGGTTAAAATTGATTGATGTCTAGCAAAGAAAAAATCTAGGT
>NW_027434638.1:0-1919 GCF_044706935.1 Curcuma longa
CTGAGATTGTAACACCTGTATTTTCCACACTTAAGGTTTTGAATATGATAAATTTTATATTGACTTAGTTCGTGATAAAAGGGGGTTTTAAAGGGAATGAGAAAATTCGTCTCGTAAAGACGAATTAAACAAAATTGGTTTAGGTCAAATCAAAAACCGTTTGATTAGTGAACCAAACGAACCAAAATTGAACCAAACTGAACCAAGTTGGTTTGGTTCATACTGGAAGAGGTTTTGATAAAATAAAAATAGGTAAAAAGATTCGTCTTGCAAAGACGAATCCGACAAGACCAGTTTTGATTAATTCGGAGGTCGTTTGATGGCCGAACCAAGCGAACCAAAATTGAATCTGGTTCGCTACAGTAAGGGATTAGGTTTTAATTAGGTTTATTCCAAATAAAAAGGAACTGAATTTTAATTATAGGCAAGATTAGGTCTTGGAATTACTTAAGTCCGAGGTGGGATTTTCTGAAAATTAGTTTAGAATATCCCGAAAATTAGTTTAGAAATATTCTATGATTTTTCTAGAATTTTAGAATATTTTTCTAGAATTTTTGGATTAGTGGAAATAACAAAAATAAATAGAAAGAAAGTGTCCGAGGCGAGATTTGAACCCGTAACCTATAGGAATCTGCAACTCTTAAAATATCTCCAATAACCAAAAAGCCAACAGATCTGTTCCGAAAAAGAAGGAACCGAATTTTATTTATCGGCGAGTTAGGTCTAGGAATCACTTAATATAAATAGGAGGCTTAGGAAAGAGTTTTGATTATCTTCGAAAACCCTTCCCTCACCTCTCGCCCAGAACGCCGTCGCCCTCTTTTCTCCTCCCCTCTCGGCGCCCCAAACCCGAAGAACGAGGAGTCCGTCCCCTAGGATTACAAGGAAGGATTCCGGAGAACATCTTCTACAAAGACGCTCCTCTCTGCGACAAGAACGCGTAGATATAGGAAGATCGCCGAGAAGATCTTCTCTAACGGAAGAATTGTAAGGAAATTAGCGCAAAAAGTAAGTACATCTCTCACCTGCAGTATGAGTTGTTCCGTTTTTCCATAAAACATGATTTTGTTAAAGCATATGCATAATTTTGTTAAAGCATATGGTAGAATTGCATGATATTAAGTACATCTCCACCTGCAGTATGAGTTGCTCCGTTATTTTCTTTATTATGTCCATATTATGAGCATGCATAAAGTATTATTTCCATGACATCATTTTAAGTTAAAGCATGTGTAAATTGTTTCTTTCCAAATTGCATGATATAAAAAGTATAAGAAAAGTATTTTACTTTAGACAGGCGGGTATCGGGCGCAAGGCCCACGGGCACAAGGCCCATAAGAAAAGGAATTCTTGGCACAAGGCTCACAAAGAATTCCAGGCACAAAGGTCGCATACAAGAAAAGGAATTCTGGGCACGGTGCCCACAAAGCTACTGGGCACAAGGCCCACAAGAAATTTAAGTGATACCTCGCTGGGCCCAAAGAAGGATGTTTATTTATTTTAACTTATATATATAATATAAGTTTTTTCCCATGTCATTTTCAGCATTTCTTTCATATAATAGCATCAGTTATTACGAAGTTTTCTATGGTTTTTGTGAGTTAGATGATGTACTTACTAAGCGTTGCTTATAGTTTGCGTTCCTCATATTGCAGATAAATAAAAGGAAAAGTTTTAGGAAAGAGGAGGCAGCTGGAAAAGTGTTTGATGTGTGGTGTTGGCGGAACCGCGGAATAAGATCAAGAAATTAAATAAATATTTATTTTATTTCATAAAAAGTTATTTATTTCTTTTGCTTCCGCATGTTAAACAGAAAAAGAAAAGTTATTTGAGTTATTTTATTTAATAAGAAAAAGTTAAGGAAAGTTTAAAGTACGTAATGTCTCCCTATTAGTATAAGAAAGAGGGGGGGTGTTACA
>NW_027434639.1:0-1657 GCF_044706935.1 Curcuma longa
CTTGCTCCGTTCCTCGCCGGATCTCAAGGTAGTAAACTAACTACCTCTCTATGGTATCCACACAAGCAAATAGGTGGAGAAAACCTTCTCTAGAGTGTGCTAGCACTCTTGGACAGTAGGTTTTCGTGCAAGGAGAGGAGGAGAAGAGGAAGAACAAGCAAGAGGAAGAAGAGGGAGTAAAGAGCACTTAACACCCTCTTGGAAATGCTTCTCCACTTGCATGTAGTGGCCGGCCACTTAAGAGGGCTTTTTATACCTTTCATGGAATACCAAGGGTCATCACATGAGTTGGCATATCATGAGGTGTCAAAGATGAAGTGGAGCAACATGACTCTTCACCTCCCTTTTCCACATCATTAATTCAAGTCAACATGCTTGATGATGTGGATCATCATTGACCACCTCTTGGCCGGCCCCATGCCATGTCACCATGACATGGCATTTGGTCAAGTCAAACTTGACTTTAGTCAAGTCAAACTTTGACTTTCTTCTTCCTCTTGATTAAGTCCAACTTAATCACTATCTCTTCCATGGTTGATCAAATCCAACCATTGATTCTAGTCAATTTAAATTTAATGAATCTATATTCATTAATTTAAATTGATTTAATGAATCAAATCTTAATTAGACTCATTCAACACTTGAATTAAACTTGAGTCCAACTCAACTAGTCTAACTTGGATTACTCTTAACCCAATTTGGTTCATCTCATGAAACCAATCCTCTTGGTCCATCATATGGACCTAATCTCCATCTAATTGCCCTTAGTGTGTGACCCTATAGGTTCTTGTAACGTTGGCAATGCCCTAAACTCATTTAGGTGCATAAGTAGTGAGCGGTATCTAGCAACACATCACTACTACCCAAGTTACAAGAATGTTGAGATCCAACATCACCTTGTGACTACTAATTGTGACTCTCACAATATATGATAATGTCCTTCTATCCTTGACATCTAGAATGATCAAGCGAGGCATAGACCGTGTCATCCTCAAATCATTCTATATCTTGAACTCCAAGTAGACTCACTCTAATCAAACGAGCTCAACATCTCATGTTGACTCATTTGGGCATGGCCATGCACTTAGTGGTCTCACTCTATCAAGAATGAAGATGTCACTCCCGTCATATAGGAGGGATAGATCCCATCTACATCACTCACATCCCTCCGCATAATTCGTTACATACCCAGTAATCGCCTTTATAGTCCACCCAGTTACGGGTGACGTTTGACGAAGCCAAAGTATGCAATTCCTTATGTAGGGAACCATGGTGACTTCAGGTCCAAGGACTAATAGTCATACTAATAGTCACATGAGAAAGTATATGACACTCATATAACGATCCATGATACTTTCTCATGGCGGGTCATTCAGTATACATTCTCCAATGCATACCCATGTGTCAACTTGATATCTCATATCCATGACTTGTGAGATCAAGTCATCGTGTTGACCTACATGCTAGTCTCTATGCATTAACATTGTCCTTGAATGTTAATACTTGACTAGGAATCGTTTAGTGTAGTGTTTTCTATATCATCTCACTATCGATTCAACCAATCGATTGATATAGATATGAACCTACTACTCAAGGACGCTATTATACTTAGTTTATTTGGCACCAATACAAGTAAGTATAATAACAAAATGCCTTT
>NW_027434640.1:0-1280 GCF_044706935.1 Curcuma longa
TGTTAGGATCGGTTGGTTCGCTAGAGGGGGGGTGAATAGCGTTTCTCGACTTTTCTTGTTCTTTCTCTGCACAGAGATTAGCGGAAGCAAAAATATAAAAGAGAAAGAAAGAGATCAACGCTAACCCGGTTTGTTTACTTGGTCTCCACCTCCGCAGAGGTGACTAATCCAAGGATCCACACGCACACACACACCCGATGCACTATGAATCTTCTCCTTCTCGAAAACCTCGAAGGCGGAGAAACCTTTACAACTCTTTCGATCTCCTCAAAGATGATATAAAATGTTGTTTAGGAGGAGAGGAAGAATGCAGAGAATGGAGAACAAACAAGTTCTCAAAAGAAGCACAAAGCAATAAAAGAATGGCGAAGAAGATGAGTTATTCTCGTGCAGGCTTCTTTTATAATCTCTGCAACATCAGTCGACTGCTGGCAGGGCCAGTCGACTGATGCCTTCAATCGGCAACAAAATCTCGCATTAAAGCGCATTAAATGCTTGCCAATTTTCTGCAACGTTCAAATAGCAGTCGACTGTCCAAGACCAGTCGACTGGCAACAGTCGACTCACCATAACACCAGTCGACTGCCCAGTCGACTCCTGTCTTCCTCTGGCTCGACTGATCTTTCTGTGTGCGTCTGATTTATGAGCAGTCGACTGCTGGCAGGGCCAGTCGACTGGTGAAGCTGAAAAATCACATTTCAGCTTCTCTTGACCTAGACCTCGGCCTTCAAACATCTCCCACAGCCTCATGCCTTCCCTGCACTAGCTTGAGATGCTTCCATCAGCTTCGTCATGTCAAGTCCTTGCCAAGACTACCCACTTGGACTTTTCCTTGCCAAGACTTCCCACTTGGACTTTTGCTTGCCAAGACTTCCCACTTGGACTTTTCCTTGCCAAGACTATCCACTTGGACTTTTGCTTGCCAAGACTTCCCACTTGGACTTTTGCTTTGCCAAGACTACCCACTTGGACTTTTGCTTTGCCAAGACTACCCACTTGGACTTTCCTTTGCCAAGACTACGCTTGGACTTTCCTGCAAACTTGCATCACACATGTTAGATCACAAGTATTGCCTAACTTCAAACATAGTTTAGCCAAACATTGAAACTCAATGCACTTGGGGCAAAGATTGCACCAACAATCTCCCCCTTTTTGATGTTTGGCAAAACTTTATTTAAGTTAGGTCTTTAAATCATGTAAAGCATAGCATGTGATTAAAACATGATAAGAAAAGCATAAATCACATGATATCAGAGTATTAACAGAGAGTATTAACATGA